>NW_026273324.1:0-62500 GCF_020536995.1 Dreissena polymorpha | reverse complement strand
TGGAAAGAGTGCTTGTTTTGGGACGTACAGATAAAGGTACAGATATACGTATGCATACGTTGTGTTTGTATAAAATATGAACGTATTGGTTTTGAAGCACACTTAAGCATGCATTATTTTAGTACAAGTTTGTTTTGATTAAATCGTTTACGTTTTTATTATAATGATTAAAAGACATTTCGGCGTTGTGCTTGTTTTTTATAATATGTCATTGAGTTCCGATATTAACATTAAAAAGACTTAATAAATGTTTGTATTGTCATTAACATGTCTTACACACTTAATGCTTCTCTGCAGGTAGCCAATTTGACAACATCAACATTTTAATGGGTCTATGGACAGAATCCCTTCAAGATGAACAATTCACATTTAAAAATGAGACCATCGCGGAGTTGAGGCTAACTTCCCCTCGTGAAATACAATTTGTACGGGTTATGGGGAATGGACATTCCAATGTTGTGACAATATGTGAGATATTGTTATACCGACAAGCAGGTTACGTGTCTTGTTTATTGAATATATCCATGTATTAACCTTGCATGTTATGTGAAAAGCTCGGGTAATTAGTTTAGCTAGCATTTATTTACAATTTTAGCAAAACAATTGCACAGTTATTGTATGTTTCTGTATTAATCACAAATCAAGCACTAACACTTAAAACAAGCACAATCCAGTTACCAGAAGATCCTCTTAACAGTTAATAATAATTCCTCAACCACAACCAATGAAAACACTTCATATATATATATATATATATATATATATATATATATATATATATATATATATATATATATATATATATATATATATATATATATATATATATATATATATATATATAATATTCTTCATCCAAAGCACACAAATGGTATTTAATGTCACGAAAACTTTAAACAGATATCGAACAAAAAAACACGAAAACCGATAAATATGCTTTTTTATGTTGTTATTACAATACATACATTATGGTGAAATCAGAAATTTCAAGCTATTTGCGTATCCAAAATTTAAGTATTACTTTAAAATGAAATGAGCATTTACAATAAAAATATTGGTCGTAGTTATTATTTTTTTTAACATACTTCCAAAACCTTGTTTATCTTGTGTTTAAAGAGAGTATCCTCAAAAAACGTACGTTCAAGCGAATATACGCATTTAAGAAACATATTTCGTCGTTAACCGTTTCATACACGACAATTTAACGCACTTCAGACTGCCCACTCGGACGCTACAGCGTTAACTGTTCCAAACAATGCAATTGCCGTGTGGGCTCATGCGACAGTGTTACAGGTGCATGCGTGGATGGGATCTGTGAAGACGGATGGAATGGAATGACGTGCAATGACAGTAAGTTCTCAGTTTATATGAAAGAAATAAAAACTCAACCGTTAAACAAACAATATATGTAAACACATAATAATCTGCAAATTACACTCACGAACAATATAATTATTTTGACTATTTTATATTTATTTCAAACGTTATGTAATGAATACTATATTCAATGCACCCTGAATTAATGAATGTTTTTTTAATGTTTATGTTGATTGTGTTTATGGATTTAACAAACAGATAGCTATTGCACATAAGAGACGCTACACTACGGTCCATGTACAATTTGATGATGTTTGGTTAGTTTTTATTATCATATTGGTCCCGCAATTGGGTTTTCATTTTCGTATATTGTACGATGCATTTTAATCCGAATAACTGTATATGAACAAATGCACAGTCAATTTTTGCACCGTCAATAAGTTTAACAGCATAATTATTAAATATAAAGCTAAACTTTCAAAATTACGCAACAAAAAAAAACCTGTATACCTTGTGTTGTTTGCTAACTAACAAATCTGTGTCTTAAATTTTTAATAATAAATCATTTTCAATGCATTTTCGTTTAATACAAACCAGTTTCAACATCGGAATACAATAAAAGGTTGTTTCACAGTGCAACCGGATGTTAAAACTTTACTTCACAAATACTTACCGAACCGTAAAATCTTTATTGCATGTATCGCATTTGACGACCCTAAACCGGTAGGTTAGATAATGAAGGACATATTAACATCAGGTATAATAGATAGCATTATGTCTGTGTTTGTTCTAAAACGAAATACATCCCATGATGAAACCATACTTCTCGAAACACATCACTGGCCGTAATAAAAATGAAATCAGAACGTATTCTCATTAATCCTTACGGTTTTTCAATACTTACAGCATGCCACCCAGGCACATTTGGTGCTAACTGTTCATCCATATGCCGCTGCCACAACAACATAACATGTAACCATTTTAACGGATCTTGTCCAAATAACCAATGCGCTGCAGGATGGAAGCATGACAACTGTAGCGTAGGTACGTCTCAGCATTTAATTGAGTCTCATTTTGAGGAAACTGGACTCAAGGCATGTGCGTAAATTGTCGACACAGATGAACCTGTGTAGTCCGCACATGTTTATCAGGGACGACATTTTCCGCTTTTGTTTGGACATGTTTGTTTAAAGGAAGTCTTTTCTAAGTGAAAATCGAGTTAAGGTAGAAAGCGTCCATGTATAGCCCATGTAAAATGTAAATGCTAATCTAGGACGACACTTGACGCACATGCATTAAGCCCCGTCTTAATAGCCCATGAAGACTGTAAAGGCTAACCAAGGACGACACTTGACGCACATGCATTAAGCCCCGTCTGTCCCAGATTGAGCTGCATTTCATTGATGAACGAAACTGCAATTTTAATAGTTATATTGAACATGCATGTTTTATTTGAAATTAATAAATGGTTCTTATTTTTAACGAGCACTCTTGTAACGATTTATAAATAGGACGGCTATATCGCAAAACTGTATTACTACACATTATAAATTATACGCTTAAACGTTGTCCGTGTAGATTGTTGTTAAACCATTAAATGTAAAACAATATTTTTTTAAACAAAAATTGGTCGTTACAAGAAATGTTACAAGGAGTAGAAACTTTACTTTCTTCGATATTGTATTAACAGTTCAATAGTATTAATGTTATAATGCAAGCGGATGTAGCAATTAAAATAAATAACATACATATATGAAACGTCTATCAAGGCAAACAATATATACACGCTATTCCCTCAGTCCTGTTTTCAGTTTCGTTATTAAAGCTCATTACTTTGCAGATATCGGACACAATACTTTGTGATATAAGTCCACTCGTATAAACATCTAAGGTTATATCTACATTTAAGTACGCGGTGATTTGATTTTTATTATTATATTAACACACACGGGATAGCGATAGCTTAAAAATGATACAATTAAGGTGTCGCTTTATATGCAGGCCTACGGGTCCTTAGCTGATACTTTTTTACGACAATCTTTATGACTTGCATTGGGGTTTTTAGTTTTATATAGTACATTACATGTAAGAAAAATACTGCTATGTTTGAATTAATTTAATTGAAAGCCTTTAAAAAATCCGATTCACACTTAACCAAGATTTGTGGTAACCGATAAAAGTAAAGTGTTCAAACAATATTTAGCATATCAAGAAGTCGGTGTCTCAACATAAAGCTGAATCAAGATGGCCTTACCAAATTATATGTAATTAGTAAAATAATAACGTTTTCACTAATTTATTAACTAAAATATTCTTTAATTGAAATTTGGTTTACAGCATGCGGTCAAGGCAATTTTGGCCTAAACTGCACCTCCCCCTGCCATTGTCTACAAGGAGCAAGCTGTGACCATGTGTCTGGCAACTGTCCTGGTGACCAATGTGCACCTGGTTGGACAACTAGTAACTGTAGTGTTGGTAAGATTCAAAATTGTCGATTGGTGTCGAATAAATGACCGAGTATCTGTCTATTATCATATGTACACAAAACAACCATTTATAACGATGTCTTATGCAACGCAAGGTATTCGTTTCAAATTCTAATCAACTCAAACTGCTTCCATATAAATAGCACTGTTATTGTTTAGGTGAGACTTTCATAACTTGCGATCCAGGCATGTTTGGTACAACTGCCTCTCTGTCTGCAATCGCCTTCATGAAGCTATATGAAAATATGATTCCGTTTACTGTTTTAATAACGAAAGTGGTGATGGGTGGATTAATATTAACTGTAGCGGTGGTACAAAGGTAAAATGCCAATTTTAACGTTGGTATGAATTTTACGATGTTGCATCTGCATGCAAAACTAATATATTTAATGGTATTTACAGGCTTACTTTACACCGGTATATTAAATACACATAACTACCATATATACCACTTTAAGCTACTAACACTACCTCTTTTACAACAATTTGCAACAATACCTTCATCATCACATTTTTGCTGCACTTGATCCTTGTGGTAATGAGTATTCTGTACTGCAATATTCCCAAAATACTTGAATTATTGTAATTGTTATTCTTTAGAATGTACGTCATCATCGCATGTTATTGCTCCATTTGTACAGCATGCGGTCAAGGTATGCTTGGTCTTAACTGCTCCTCCCTCTGCAATTGCCTTAAAGTTGAAAGCTGTGACCATGTCTCTGGCAACTGTTCAAATGACCAATGTTCGCCTGGGTTGATTGCTAGCAACTGTAGTGTCAGTAAGATATGAGTCTTGTTCTGTAACAACGCGGGTTTCATGTATGTGCGTAAAATATCGTTTCACCTTAGCCTCTGCAGTCCGCTTTTATGCTGTTTTTGTTTAAAGAAAGTCTCTTTTCAGAAGATATCCAGTTCAGACGGAAAGTGTCGTCCCTGATTAGCCTATGCTTGAATACGATTTTCGCAACTATCTCCTCGCATAATTTCGCAAGTCATTGAAACAGTAAATGTTGCTTGATTTAAAATCTACAAAATACTTCTATATGTGCTATATAAAGCCGTTTACCTCGGGTACGTATGCTATACGTATTAATGCTGTTACAATTCTAAGCACATGTGATGCTCTATCGACATTTAAAGCATGCTACCGATTGCCTCAATTGTTCCTTATCATGTAATTGTGACTTCCCATCAATCATGTTTCTGGCCATTATCCGGATTGTGATCCTGGATGGAGAGACGGTATCTGTTGCATGGTTGAGATTGACATGTGCGTCCCTGGGTGGAGAGACAGTATCTGTTGTACGCTTGAGATTGACATGTGCGATCCTGGGTGGAGAGACAGTATATGTTGTACGGTTGAGATTGACATGTGCGATCCTGGGTGGAGAGACAGTATCTGTTGCACGGTTGAGATTGACATGTGCGATCCTGGGTGGAGAGACAGTATCTGTTGCACGGTTGAGATTGGCATGCGCGTCCCTGGGAGGAGAGACAATATCTGTTGCACGGTTGAGATTAAAATGTTCGTTCCTGGTTGGAGAGACAGTATCTGTTTCACGGTTGAGATTGACATGTGCGTCCCTTGTTGGAGAGACAGAATCTGTTGCACGGTTGAGATTGACATGTGCGATCCTGGGTGGAGAGACAGCATCTGTTGCACGGTTGAGATTGACATGTGCGACCCTGGGTGGAGAGACAGAATCTGTTGCACGGTTGAGATTGACATGTGCGATCCTGGGTGGAGAAACTGAATGTTTCACGGTTGAGATTGACAAGTGCGATCCTGGGTGGAGAGACAGTATCTGTTGCACGGTTGATATTGACATGTGCGATCCTGGGTGGAGAGACAGTATCTGCTGCACGGTTGAGATTGACATGTGCGTCCCTGGTTGGAGATACAGTATCTATTGCACGGATGAGATTGACATGTGCGTCCCTGGGTGGAGATACAGTATGTATTGCACGGTTGAGATTGACATGTGCGTTACTGGTTGGAGAGACAGTATCTGTTTCAAGGTTGAGATTGACATGTGCGTCCCTGGTTGGAGAGACAGAATCTGTTGCACGGTTGAGATTGACATTAGCGATCCTCGGTGGAAAGACAAGTATCTGTTGCACGGTTGAGATTGACATGTGCGACCCTGGGTGGAGAGACATAATCTGTTGCACGGTTGAGATTGACATGTGCGATCCTGGTTGGAGAGACAGCATCTGTTGCACGGTTGAGATTGACATGTGCGTCCCTGGGTGGAGAGACAGCATCTGTTGCACGGTTGAGATTGACATGTGCGACCCTGGGTTGAGAGACAGAATCTGTTGCACGGTTGAAATTGACATGTGCGATCCTGGGTGGAGAGACATTATCTGTTGCACGGTTGAGATTGACATGTGCGACCCTGGGTGGAGAGACAGAATCTGTTGCACGGTTGAGATTAAAATGTGCGTTCCTGGTGGGAGAGACAGTATCTGTTTCACGGTTGAGATTGACATGTGCGTCCCTTGTTGGAGAGACAGAATCTGTTGCACGGTTAAGATTGACATGTGCGATCCTGGGTGGAGAGACAGCATCTGTTGCACAGTTGAGATTGACATGTGCGACCCTGGGTGGAGAGACAGAATCTGTTGCACGGTTGAGATTGACATGTGCGATCCTGGGTGGAGAAACTGAATGTTTCACGGTTGAGATTGACAAGTGCGATCCTGGGTGGAGAGACAGTATCTGTTGCACGGTTGATATTGACATGTGCGATCCTGGGTGGAGAGACAGTATCTGCTGCACGGTTGAGATTGACATGTGCGTCCCTGGTTGGAGATACAGTATCTATTGCACGGATGAGATTGACATGTGCGTCCCTGGGTGGAGATACAGTATGTATTGCACGGTTGAGATTGACATGTGCGTTACTGGTTGGAGAGACAGTATCTGTTTCAAGGTTGAGATTGACATGTGCGTCCCTGGTTGGAGAGACAGAATCTGTTGCACGGTTGAGATTAACATTAGCGATCCTCGGTGGAAAGACAAGTATCTGTTGCACGGTTGAGATTGACATGTGCGACCCTGGGTGGAGAGACATAATCTGTTGCACGGTTGAGATTGACATGTGCGATCCTGGTTGGAGAGACAGAATCTGTTGCACGGTTGAGATTGACATATGCGATCCTGGGTGGAGAGACAGCATCTGTTGCACGGTTGAGATTGACATGTGCGACCCTGGGTTGAGAGACAGAATCTGTTGCACGGTTGAAATTGACATGTGCGATCCTGGGTGGAGAGACAGTATCTGTGGCACGGTTGAGATTGACATGTGCGACCCTGGGTGGAGAGACAGAATCTGTTGCACGGTTGAGATTGACATGTGCGATCCTGGGTGGAGAGACAGTATCTGTTGCACGGTTGAGATTGACATGTGCGACCCTGGGTGGAGAGACAAAATCGGTTGCACGGTTGAGATTGATGTGTTCGATCCTGGGAGGAGAGACAGTATCTGTTGCACGGTTGAGATTGACATGTGCGACCCTGGGTGAAGAGACGGTATCATTTGCATGATCGACATACCGTATAATAATGTTACCACCAATGAATATGATTAATATTGAAGTTGATATTTCATACTTTTTTAGCGCTGAATCAGTATCTTACAATTTTTTACAATTGTATGCACATGAGAATAAAATCATGATTGATATTAAATGTTTTGAGTAAATTTGTATACATATATTTGTTCACTTAAACTGAACAGCGAGGCCATGTATTTTATTGTTTTAGCTTTTTATTGGTACATTGTTCTTATTCTCGAACTCTTATAAGGTCAACGTCAACTCTTGTACTGAGTGTGGGTGTCGAGATTTAAGTCTTGTTGGTATGCTATTGCAAAATGATTTCTTAAAATTATTATGGAATTGATACCCAATATTAGTACCTTGTTATTAATGATTGATTTCTATAATATACTTATTATCAAATGATTTCTTGAAATTGTTTTATACATGCATATTAATATATTAGCTGGGCTTAATGAATAATGTTAAGTTTCATCCCAGATTAGACTGTGCAGTCCACACAGGCTAATAAGGGACTACAGTTTCCGCTTTTACGGAATTTTTCCTTTAAAGGAATTATCTTTGAACGGATAAAGTGTAGGTGGAAAATGTTGTCCTTGATAATCCTGTGCCAACTAAACGAGCTAATCTGTGACGATCTTGACGCACATGCATTTAGCCCAGTTTTCCCAGAACGAGGCTCATATTTATATATCAATATTTTATTGTAGCCTGCGAACCGGGATCATACGGACAAAACTGCTCCATGGACTGTCACTGTGACAAGTGCCATCACGTCAATGGATCTTGCGCAATGTCTTCTCAATGTCACAATGGTTACAGGATGGATAACGGTTTCTGCAAACGTAAACAGTCATTGTTTTCATTTTTTACCTTTCCTGTCCCATGCGGAGTTGCATCTAACAAATCAATAGTATTGATGTTTTAATGCAAGCGGATGTAGCAATTTAAATAAATAACATACATATATGAAACGTCTATCAAGGCAAACAATATATACACGCTATTCCCTCAGTCCTGTTTTCAGTTTCGTTATTAAAGCTCATTACTTTGCAGATATCGGACACAATACTTTGTGATATAAGTCCACTCGTATAAACATCATAGGTTATATCTACATTTAAGTACGCGGTGATTTGATTTTTATTATTATATTAACACACACGGGATAGCGATAGCTTTAAAATGATACAATTAAGGTGTCGCTTTATATGCAGGCCTACGGGCCCTTAGCTGATACTTTTTTAAGATAAGCTTTATGACTTGTATTGGGGTTTTTAGTTTTATATAGTACATTACATGTAAGAAAAATACTGCTTTGTTTGAATTAATTTAATTGAAAGCCTTTAAAAATCCGTTTCACACTTAACCAAGATTTGTGGTAACCGATAAAAGTAAAGTGTTCAAACAATATTTAGCATATCAAGAAGTCGGTGTCTCAACATAAAGCTGAATTAAGATCACCTTACCAAATTATATGTAGTTAGTAAAATAATAACGTTTTCACTAATTTATTAACTTAAATATTCTTTAATTGAAATGTGGTTTACAGCATGCGGTCAAGGCAATTTTGGCCTAAACTGCACCTCCCCCTGCCGTTGTCTACAAGGAGCAAGCTGTGACCATGTGTCTGGCAACTGTCCTGGTGACCAATGTGCACCTGGTTGGACTACTAGTAACTGTAGTGTTGGTAAGATTCAAAATTGTCGATTGGTGTCGGATAAATGACCGAGTATCTGTCTATTATCATGTGTGCACAAAACAACCTTTTATAACGATGTCTTATGCAACGCAAGGTTTCAAATTCTGATCAACTCAAACTGCTTCCATATAAATAGCACTGTTATTTTTTGGGTGAGACTTTCATAACTTGCGATCCAGGCATGTTTGGTACAACTGCCTCTCTGTCTGCAATCGCCTTCATGAGGCTTTATGAAAATATGATTCCGTTTACTGTTTTAATAACGAAAGTGGTGCTGGGTGGATTAATATTAACTGTAGCGGTGGTACAAAGGTAAAATGCCAATTTTAACGTTGGTATGAATTTTACGATGTTGCATCTGCATGCAAAACCAATATATCTAATGGTATTTACAGGCTTACTTTACACCGGTATATTAAATACACATAACTACGATATATACCACTTTAAGCTACTAACACTACCTCTTTTACAACAATTTGCAACAATACCTTCATCATCACATTTTTGCTGCACTTGATCCTTGTGGTAATGAGTATTCTGTACTGCAAGCATATGCGATAGCAATAATTCCCAAAATACTTGAATTATTCTAATTGTAATTCTTTAGAATGTACGTCATCAACTGTGTTATTGCTCCATTTGTACAGCATGCGGTCAAGGTATGCTTGGTCTTAACTGCTCCTCCCTCTGCAATTGCCTAAAAGGTGAAAGCTTTGACCATGTCTCTGGCAACTGTTCAAATGACCAATGTTCGCCTGGGTTGATTGCTAGCAACTGTAGTGTCAGTAAGATATGAGTCTTGTTCTGTAACAACGGGGGTTTCATGTATGTACGTAAAATGTCGTTTCGCTTTAGCCGCTGCAGTCCGCTTTTATGCTGTTTTTTTTAAAAAGAAAGTCTCTTTTCAACAGATATCCAGTTCAGACGGAAAGTGTCGTCCCTGATTAGCCTATGCTTTAATACGAATTTCGAAACTATCTCCTCGCATAATTTCGCAAGTCATTGAAACAGAAAATGTTGCTTGATTTAAAATCTACAAAATACTTTTATATGTGCCATATAAAGCCGTTTACCTCGGGTACGTATGCAATACGTATTACTGCTGTTACAATTCTAAGCACATGTGATGCTCTATCGACATTTAAAGCATGCTACCGATGGCCTCAATTGCTCCTAATCATGTAATTGTGACTACCCATCAGTCATGTTTCTTGCCATTATCCGGATTGTGATCCTGGGTGGAGAGACGGTATATGTTGCACGGTTGAGATTGACATGTGCTATCTTGGGTGGAGAGAAATAATCTGTTGCACGGTTGAGATTGACACGTGCGTTCCTGGTTGGAGAGACAGTATCTGTTGCACGGATGAGATTGACATGTGCGTCCCTGGGTGGAGATACAGTATCTGTTGCACGGATGAAGTTGACATGTGCGTCCCTGGTTGGAGATACAGTATCTGTTGCACGGTTGAGATTGACATGTGCGTTCCTAGTTGGAGAGACAGTATCTGTTGCACGGTTGAGATTGACATGTGCGATCCTGGGTGGAGAGACAGTATTTGTTGCACGGTTGAGATTGACATGTGCGTCCCTGGTTGGAGAGACATAATATGTTGCACGGTTGAGATTGACATGTGCGTTCCTGGTTGGAGAGACAGTATCTGTTTCACGGTTGAGATTGACATGTGCGTCCCTGGTTGGAGAGACAGATTTTGTTGCACGGTTGAGATTGACATGTGCGATCCTCGGTGGAGAGACAGTATCTGTTGCACGGTTGAGATTGACATGTGCGACCCTGGGTGGAGAGACATAATCTGTTGCACGGTTGAGATTGACATGTGCGATCCTGGGTGGAGAGACAGCATCTGTTGCACTGTTGAGATTGACATGTGCGACCCTGGGTGGAGAGAAAGAATCTGTTGCACGGTTGAGATTGACATGTGCGATTCTGGGTGGAGAGACAGTATCTGTTTCAAGGTTGAGATTGACATGTGCGACCCTGGGTGGAGAGACAGAATCTGTTACACGGTTGAGATTGACATGTGCGACCCTGGGTGGAGAGACAGTCTATGTTGCACGGTTGAGATTGACATGCCTTAGAGTGCGTCCCTGGGTGGAGAGACAGTATCTGTTGCACGGTTGAGATTGACACGTGCGATCCTGGGTGGAGAGACAGTATCTGTTGCATTGTTGAGATTGACATGTGCGACCCTGGGTGGAGAGACAAAATCTGTTGCACGGTTGAGATTGATATGTGCGATCCTGGGTGGAGAGACAGTATCTGTTGCACGGTTGAGATTGACATGTGCGGCCCTGGGTGGAGAGACGGTATCTGTTGCATGATCGACATACCGTATAAGAATGTTACCACCAATGAATATGATTAATATTGATGTTGACATTTCATACTTTTTAGCGCTGAATCAGTATCTTACAATTTTTTACAATTGTATGCACATGAGAATAAAAACATGATTGCTATTAAAATGTTTTGAGTAAATTTGTATACATATATTTGTTCACTTAAACTGAACAGCGAGGCCATGTATTTTATTGTTTTAGCTTTTTATTGGTACATTGTTCTTATTCTCGAACTCTTATAAGTTCAACATCAACTCTTGTACTGAGTGTGGGTGTCGAGATTTAAGTCTTGTTGGTATGCTATTGCAAACTGATTTCTTTAAATTATTATGGAATTGTTACCCAATATTAGTACCTTGTTATCAATGATTGATTTTTATAATATACTTCTTATCAAATGATTTTCTTGAAATTGTTTTATACATGCATATTAATATAATAGCTGGGCTTAATGAATAATGTTAAGTTTCATCCCAGATTAGACTGTGCAGTCCACACAGGCTAATAAGGGACTACAGTTTCCGCTTTTACGGAATTTTTCCTTTAGAGTAATTATCTTTGAACGGATAAAGTGTAGGTGGAAAATGTTGTCCTTGATAATCCTGTGCCGACTAAACGAGCTAATTTAGGTCGACACTTGACGGACATGCATTTAGCCCAGTTTTCCCAGAACGAGGCTCATATTTATATATCAATATTTGATTGTAGCCTGCGAATCGGGATCATACGGACAAAACTGTTCCATAGACTGTCACTGTGACAAGTGCCATCACGTCAATGGATCTTGCGCAATGTCTTCTCAATGTCACAATGGGTACAGGATGGATAACGGTTTCTGCAAACGTAAACATTCATTGTTTTCATTTTTTACCTTTCCTGTCCCATGCGGAGTTGCATCTAACAAATTGCGCACATGTATACAAGACACGATAGAAGCAATAGATTATGTGTTAATTGCACATTTCTTGATATACTGGTAAATTGCAGCGCAAGAAGAGACAAGAGGGACTATTACCATTATGATCGCTGGAGTTGTTGGTGGTTGCGTCGCAGCTATACTTATTGCCATTGGTATTGCTGGCGTAATTGTGTGTTACAGGAGGCGAAAACTTCAATCGTAAGTCAATATTCAATTTTAAATAATTCAAGTATACATAATCAGTTGACGAAAAAGTACATACAACATTTTCCAATTACAAAATTGACCGTTGAAATATTATGAATGATGCAATTTCAGCAGGTCAAAAAGTCATACTGGGTTATCTATACCTTCGAAAATAGAGACAGACTTCAAAGGGATTGATCGAGCTAAACATTTTGAACATGTCTCCGTCGAGGATACAACACATATCAGTTTAAAAGGTATTTGGGTCCATGTTTGTAAAATTTAAGTGCATGTGGATTACTACTTTTCTTTATAGTGCATTAATATAAGCCTCGAAGACACCAATTGTTTACTATATTGATTGCTGAATAAAATAGCATGACACCCATATCCACTTCCATGCTAAAAATTGCATTTATACATTTATACTCATACAATTTATCAATGTGGATTGTATTGAAACTTTGTTGTATGGCTTGTGTCTGTAGTATATATCGATGGATTCAATGTTTCATGCTGAAATTTAAGATGTCAGCAAGAGATTGCCTGGTATTGGAAATTCAACAGATGCACAGTTTGATGACCCCAATTACTACAGCTTTAAGACAGTTGCCCCTGGAATCAAAACCCATGATCTCTGGGATTACATTCACGAGAAACGTGATTCGATATTCTTTGATACCGAGTTTAAAGTAAGGAAACTAACATAAAAAGTGATTCAAAATTATTCAATGACGAGTTGAAAGTAAGAACACTAAAATGAAAAGTGATTCAATATTCTCTGATCACAAGTTTAAAGTAAGAATACTGAAACGAAAGTGATAAAATATTCTTTGACGACGAGTTAAAAGTAAGAAAACTAAAATGAAAAATGATTCAAAATTCTTTGAGGACGAGATTTAAGCAAGGAAACACAAATGAACCAATAACAGTATAAAATTTCAATTTTTATTCCCATTGTTAATGTTTTAACATAATCGTTTGATTTTTTATTGTAGAAATTGCGAAGCGGGCTTATTCATAAGCACGAAATAGCATCGTCTGAAGAAAACAAGGGAAAGAACCGTTACAAGAAGATGTATGCATGTAAGTGATTTTGTCTCCGCATTAGCGTTCGGGTCAATAAATATTTCGAAAGAAAATTCTTGAACAATTCAAAGCGACATTAGTCAATTTTATAAAACTCAACTCAACCATCTTAAGTACTTGTTTAATAAATTAATTTATAATTACGCAATAGGCATCTAAAAGGTTCACCTAAACCATATGAAACGCACTCTGGGAAAATGGCTCATAATGCATCTGCGTGAAGTGTCGTCCTAGATTAGCCATTCAGTACGCACAGGCTAATTATGGACGACACTTTTCACCTAAAGTGGACTTTTATTTAAAAGATACTTCCCTTGACCAAACAATTCCATAAAACCGTAAAGTATGATCGCAGATCTGCCCCACAGGTACTTGAAACAATTTTTTGGTCCTTATATATATAATAAGAGTAAAGGTACCCAACGATGATTTCACAGGTGTATTGAATAACACAATGCAACAACATAATAGATCAAACAATGCACACATATGTCGTTGTGGTTGCCAGCAGGAAGCGTCCATCTATGATAAAACACCTTTTATTTGATGAAAATCGTCTAAGTATGTCAAAAACAGCCAAAAGTTTCACAAATAGCACCCCAAAATGAAAGTGTGTAATTCCTGACGTCCAGCTGTCAGTAATGAATGAAGGCGATTTTCGGTCGATTGTTCACAATTAAACAAGAACTTTGCTGTAAAGTCAACGAATGTAAAGACTACCGTTGGAGGGTCCGGGATGTTTAATGCGGTCTGATGTGTACATTTGCGGAAAATGTTTCCGGTGTATGTAACCAACATTTGGTAGCGCTTTGTTTTTTTAATTTAACCACGAGTGGTATTGTTGAAGAGCGCGTTTTGTATGTTTTTCTACGTACATTGTATAACGTCTTCTAGTGTTCTTTCTGCTTGACCTTCTCTTACTCGTTCTCCACAAATAAATCATTGTGAAGTCTGTTCACCAGTTTCTGTTTGATTCCCAGCTAAGTATGGTTTCCGCCTGCAACAATCTAGATGTGTTGAACCTTGACACCATTACTCTGCCCCGTTCAATACACGTGCACATCGTAGTCGCCGTAAATATGATACTAGTAGATCGATGCACGGTCCATCATGTCATGAGTGACAGATGTTTTATCAATGTTTTGTTTCTCTGATAACCCGATTATCAAAAACAGAAACATAAACAAGTACAGAAAAACAAAACAGAACACTATTAGCGTGAGCATAAACTAGCGTAGTAGTAGCATGGTTACTATTGATTATAAGACATGCTTGTGTACAAATGTAAATAATAAAAATATAAAATATGACAGTGCAGGTAAAAACATCATATTAATATAATACACTATGAGGTCATATACGTTTCAATTAATTGCACTGAAGTTTGCATATTTTATTCACAGCGCTGGTGTTGGGCGAACAGGAACCTTTATTGCTCTTGACAACCTCATTTCCCAAGCCAAGATGGAGAAATGCGTGAGACCTTTCCAGATGGTCGAGGCTCTACGGGAACAAAGGGTCAGCATGGTCCAAACAAAGGTCAATGGATTATTACGATTTGTAAATGAATATTTGCGTGAATCATATAATAATATCATAGAATACATACGTGAATCATAGAATACATATGTAAGTCATAGCATACACACGTGCATCATATAATACATACGGGAATAATATCGAACATACATATATATATATATAATATATGCTTAAATGCAAGAATATAGATTTGAATCATAGACCACATACGTGAATCAAAGAATACATACATGAATCATAGAATACATACGTGAACAATATAAAACATACATGAAATCTAGAATACATATGTGAATCCCATAATACAATTGGGTCCTATAACACATTTTATGGGAATCATAGAGCACCTACGTGAATTATAGAATAATCATATAATATTCACGTGAATTATAGCAGTATGCTTTACGTTATATTAATGCCTATTCAGGTGTTCAAAATAATCTAACACTATGTTAACAAAAAAAATTAATGTGCGAATATTCATTCATGAGACATATACACATTTAATAATCTCCCTCCCAAAACCAAAAACTTGTTCTACAAAGGAAACGGACCTTAGATTGTTTTAATAAGACTTAGGCATTCGATGCAATCGAGCTAAAATACGCTTAACTTACTAAAACAAATCACGTTCACATATGCAATGTATGTTTATATTCCAAATATGTAATATGCCATACAGGAACAGTACGTCTACCTACACGAAGCCTTGGCAGAGGCTCTCCTGATAGGGACACATCACGTTACGACCGGACAGTTCGAACGTGTCTACAACTACATGATGTGCCGTAACGATGACTCGACGGCCACCCGACTTGAACATCAGTTCGAAGTAATATATAGATAATAATAGAGTACTGACCATTCGCTTTTTAACATAACAGGTGAGGCTTTGAATTAAAAAAAAACGACGAGGCTTGTTGAGCACTTGCGCCCATATATTTGTTTCCTATTTTGTAGCTTATTGTTCTTTAAATATATAACATCTTGTTATCAAAATAGTTTGTTTTGTTGCACCTGATTCTAATTTACAAAAATGACGTATATGGACGCTTCTGAGTATTATGATCTGCCTCCAAACATTGACTGGTATAAAAGCCTTTTTTTGACTTAATATAAACATATAAACATATATAAGGCACATAGTAATGTATGAATGATAAAGTATTAGTATCGTCGGTAGTATACTTTGAACAAAACTATGTCGCCGCCGTGCCCGTCTATAATTCGGTCTTCCTTCGCGTGTGCGTTCTGTGTATCCTATTCTTTGTTATTATTTAGCAGTTATACAGTATAACTATATTTGACGGCGAGTAAACAAACTCAATGGAAATTTTAAAATGAAATAGTGGCATTATTTTAATTCAATTGAATTCTTAGTTGCTGCAAAAAATTAGGCTTTATCTGCTCGTTTATTAAAAGTTTTCATGTTCAAGACTTGATGCTATTTCTTCATTATAATTTGTGTTTCTTTTATACCTAATGATAAAATATGACATTTCTGCAGTGAAATAACAGCAATGAAAAGAACAAAATTGTTCTTTTCATTGGTGAAAACAACACATTTTCGGAATTCCGTTTTCTATTTTTAGATTATCATATCAAGATGTACTTCCCTTGTTTATATCCTTGTTTATATTTTTTCTATGATCACGAGTGAAATAAAATCGATTACCCACCGAATCCAACATTCTCTTTTCTTTTAATGTTATGTTTTATTTATGCTTATCATTTTAAAATGAATTTAACTGAAGAATTATCCTGGAATAATATGACGTCATTTCGTCAAAAAATGACGTCATTTTAATGTATTTAGGCACGCCACGGGAGCGAGGGTCACTTTTCAGCGAAAGGAAAATTATAATTAATTATTTTCTTGAAAAAGGGGCAAAAAAGAAACACACAATTTTTTCATGTATTAATATATTAATCCATTTCGAAGTGAATAACTATCATAACATCAGAATCATTGTTAACAGATCGGTTTTATCGGTTTCTTTCCCAATCAAGACTCACAAATCAACGCAATTTTATAATTTAAAAAGCATAGGAAACTAGATAAAGACTTCATATATTAATTTAAAAGCTAACTTGCTACATACGATCTTATTTTTTTAAAGCACGTGTCATAACAATCACATGTTTGAAATGTTGACGATGTAAAATTTTCATATAAATTCATTATTTTAAATAAATAAAAGACAGTAAGTTTTATACATATCAAAAGATTTCTTCACAATAATTTACAATTTCAGCTAGTGAGACAAAGTGTGGAACATCATCCAGTAAAGATACAAGAAGTGTCCAGTCAAGAAGCAGAATACGGCAATATTGAGACAGTCGGGACTGAACGTAAGGCGCTTTACAAATGTTTGTAGAATGAATTATGTTTGCTTAATACGCAGTTTATCTGCACTGAATTGATTCTCGCTCTATGAAAACGGGGTTTAATGCATGTTCGAAAAGTGTCGTCCCAGATTAGCCTATGCAGTGTGAGACAGAATTTTGTTTTAGAAGATACTTCCGTTAAACGAAAATTTATATAAAGCGGAAATTGTCGTCCCTGATAAGCATATGCGGACTGTACAGGCTAACATGGAACGACACTTTGCGCACACCCGTTATGCTCCGTTTAAGAATGCATGCTTTGTGTTTACATTTGCAGTACACCCTTATCGACATCCACCGAATAGAAAAAGGGACCAGCCAATTGAACTCAATATCCCCGTACGTGAATTATAGTTATCGTTTCATGTAATGTCGTCGATATTCATGACGTGTTTATTTAAGTAAATTTCTTTTGTACTGCTCATGGATTCCGAAGAATGGAAATGCCCACTAACCTTATTCGGTTACTTCAAGAAACCACGTAACTCGTATGAAACGAATAATGTTTATATGCGTTTTAAACTTCATGTGAACTGAAAGTAATAGTGTTCATTTAACTATAACTTTGACTGTTATTTTAGCAGCGATCTTGGAAAACTGGGCTTTACTGAGCTAAATACACGCCCGAACACTGTCGGCCCAGATAAGTCCAAATAGGATTATTAGGAACGACACGTCTTACTTTTATTTTCTTCTTACAGGATATGTTTTTTCTTGGAGAAAATCCAGTTTAGGCGGAAAGTGTCGTCCGTGATAAGGGTGTACGCATTGCACAGGCTTATCCGGGACGACACTTTACGCACATGCACTGTTCCACGTTTTTCAAGAATGTGGCTCAATTGATTGTCTCATTTGAACACTGTCCAATGTGTATATTGTACAGACTTTCAGTGCAAAGAATGGAATATATGTGGTTAGCAGACCGACGGAACCTCAGCTGTCGATGTTTTGGTATCATCTGCAACAACGTGGTATAGTAACGCTGATTGATATTGCATCGAATGGAAGTGAAACGGTACTTACTTTTTTATTGAATTATTGTTTAACACAAACACAGCACACACATGAAAGCCATTCGTTTAATAAGACACTTAACATTTTAGCCTCATTCTTGGAAAACTGGGCTAAATGTATGTGCATAGAGTGTCGCCCCAAATTAGCCTGTGCAGTTAGCATTGGCTTATCAGGGAAGTCACTTTCCGTTTTAATGGTATTTTTCACTTAAAGGAAGTCTCTTCCAAGAGAAATTCCGGTTTGCGGACTACACATGCTAATCAGGGACGACAATGTGCGCATTAAGCTTAGTTTTCCTAGAACGTAGCTTATTATTCCCTACCGGTTACACCGGAGGGGACTTATGGTTTGCGCTCTGTTCGTCTGTCTGTCTGTCTGTCTGTCACACTTTTCTAGATCCTGCGATGACTTTAAAAGTGTTTCATATTTTTTTCATGAAACTTGAAACATGAATATATGCCAATATGGACATTATGCACGTCATTTCATTTTGTTCCTACGTCAAGAATTATGGTTGCTATGGCAACAAATAAAAAAAATCTGACCATGGTGGAGCCTGTAGGGGACATACATTGCTTGGCAATAGTCTTGTTTTATTATAACAACGGTTATAATACATCGTACACTAATATATGGATTGTGTTTATTGCACTTATCTTGGTAATTGAATGGAATGTAAGTTTTTCTTAACAATATAGCGTCAATAAAATTTGTGACGTAGTAAGAATTTACGCTAATGTTCTTTATTATATAAGTATATTTAACATGCATCGACAGAAATACGCACTCAAAGATGAAACAGACGGGGAACATATAGAAAACGAAGCTCTGTCTGTAATTAAAGAGTCGCTACACAACGGATTTGTTGAAATAACTTATTTCGTGAAGAAAAACGCGAACGAGGTATGTTTCAAGAATTATTTAAACAGTTGATATTGTTTCAAATATGTTATTACTTCACAGCATACGGAAGCTTGATTTCGTTCTTGTTAATGATAAAACAATATAAAACAATATTAATATCACACTTTAAAATAAAAATAAAACAAATAACTCATTCTTCCTATTTACACTTCCTGCTGTACCTAGTTTATATCGATATATAAGTTGTATTGCTGCATGCACACGCTTAAGTAAACACGTCATATAAATCTCCACCAATTGCTAGTTGCCTTAACTGGTTATACGTGCTTAATTCTTTACCGTACCACGGAAATGTTTGGAGAAGAATTCATTTAAGTTTTGTGTATCTTGTTCTTTTATTGCATTAATGTAATTCATGTCATGTTCAATATATTTTCCTAATACTGTTTAAACCAATACTATAGAGTGGCTTCGACAAAACCATCAGACACTTTGTGTTGACTTCATGGAAAGGAGATGATACACACACAGAGAGGACATCACTTCTCAAAATGATAGAGGCGGTGCACACATGGCAACCGGAAATGAAAGAAGACAAGCCGATATTAATACTCGACAAGTTAGTACAGTCGCATGACATCTCAGCCTGGTTCTGGAAAAAAGGGGTTACAAGCCTGTATGTAAAGTATCATCGCAGATAAGCCTATTCAGGCCGCGCACTGGACGACACTTTTCGCCTAGACTAGATTTTCGTTTAGATGAGATTTCCTTTGAAGGAAAAACTCCATAACAGCAGCAAGTTTCGTCCTGGATTAGCCTGTCTTTACTGCACATGCTTATCTAAAACGACACTTTACGCGCAAGCATTAAGCCCAGTGTTTTCAAAATTACTCTCATATTTATATTTCCTACTATACGCTAACTAAACAGATAGCTTTCTCAATACTTAATTCTCGAAAAATGTTATCTTATTCAATCGTACATATCTTGTTCAACTACGCTTTGTCCGCAATACATGAGGTTTTCCTATATTCAATTATTTACAGTGCCTGTTTCCAGAAATGCGGTGTCGTAGCTGTTCTGTTTAACGAGATTTATCGCATATTAGCAAATAATGGACACATTAACATCTTAGAATCTGTCAAGACGATGGTGCAAGGAAAAAGTCTTCTTATCCACAGCAAGGCATGTATATTTGATAAAACATTTGGCATGTAAGTTGTAAAGGAACTTTCAGAGGCAGGCAACTTTAAGTATGGTAACAAGTTGCGTCTTTGACCCCGATTATTACGGAAGTATGAACCGTTGTTTTGCTTTTCAAACTCACAATAAAACAAATTGTTTATATTTTGTAGATGCAGCTGAAGTTCTGTTATGACGTCATATTGGACTATGTGGAGCAGCAAGCCACATATCAGAATTATTAATGATACAAGAAATGTAACACATGGTTTTGTACTCATGAGCTATGGATCTCTTTTCTTTATAAAAACGTCTTAGATAGAGATTTTCACATCTGGCGATGCTGGCTCGAGTTTAAATATAAAGAAGTAAAACTCCAGCTGCCGTATCAGTATTGCATTCTTATTATATACCAGAAAGAGGTAGCAATATTGGGTGTAAAAACGGCATATTACAAAGCTTGTTGTTTATATGACTGCTAAGAAACGCCCGTCAAAGAGAAAATATTGATAAAGATTAACGATATAACCCTGATGACCTATGCATGTAGATTACGTTTAAAGAAGCGATGAAACGATTACGTCATTATTTACAAAATCCAATATAATTAAAGGGGCAGTACTGTAAAAGAAAAAAAATAAGCCCACATTAATGACAAAGAAAAATATTTCTGAACCTTAAACATATTACTGTGATTTTATTAAATGGGCTGAAAGTGCTGTCTATTGTTGGTCGATACAAATCTTTTCAAGTGTTTGTTTGTAGAAATCTAACGGACAAAACTATTTGAAAATGAATAATAACTTGAATGCTTTGTTTATATTGCCGACTTACAGTTTAATTTAGTTTCATTTGCTGATAGTACCGTATCGTATTCAAGCGACTGCAGTTAAAGTAATCTTACTACAATATTTGTTAATTGCAATTATTTGTTTTTTCAAACATACTATTTTGTGTTGAGTTAATAGTTTCAATCTTCTTATAAACAGTATAAATATATGTAAACTTTTAGGTACTTTCGTCTTCTATGACCGTTCAAAATTCTACATAAATTTAATATTATATAGAAAGTATTCATGTTCTGTTTTTGTCATTAAAATTATAAGAATTCAATTGCCTACTGGACGGAATAAAGACAACTATCCATTCAATTACATTTTATTATTTTTTATTTCAGTAAAAGTAATTTCAGAAGTGTAATCGCGTCTGTGTCCTCTGTCTAAATCATTCTAATCTATATTTAAATAAAGTTTGCTTGATTAAGACATTTTATAGTCAAATCATATGTTCTACAGTGATGACCATCATAATTTGTGGAAAACGATTCATGTTATTTTTTTATTTTGGAAGCTTTGGGATGAACCACCAACATTATAAATGTTCTTTTAACAGACTAATATGTTGATCTATCCCATCATCAGACGTGCATTTTCGAAATAAACCACTGTGGAATATATTTTCCTTTATTTCGGCAATGCTGAAATATAGCTGTCACGCGCGGCGGAGGATGGCCATATTACTCGGAATCAACTATAAAGTAATTATTTTTAGTGAAATCGAATCAGATTCAACAAAACAAACAATTTGATACCAAGATGTTATATATTTTAAACACAAAATGCAACACAAAAAGCAAACAAACATTATTTAAAAATGTTAAGTTCGCGTACTCATGAGGTCATTATTAACATGTCAATCGACAAAAGTCATATTCTTTCCCGCTAAAAATGCAGTTGTTTAGGTTGTTTTCCCCCCAGTATTTCTCTAAAATCGGGGAGGTAGAGGTATGATAAACAGAACAACAGGTTAGTTCCTGATCTTTTTGTAATATATTTGGCTCGGCACGAATAAAATAATAAAACAATGTTTGCTTAAAATAACTTTTGGATTTTCCGTGTAGTTCTATTTTCCCATCTATTTTAAAAGACAAAAAATACGAATAAGAAAATTTATGGGATAAATCAAGGCTCGTGGTTCAGTTTTTCTAAGCCTCGCAAAATAAACTTCGCTTTATTCGGCACCGACCTAGTATTCTATATTTGTTAGACAAAAATTATTAAGGTAAACATGATTATTTAAAAAGAGAAATACAATATTATTACACTTTAAGTTTGTCTTGGTTTACAGTGCATTCAATTGCATCATTCTTTTTTTCTGAGGTTTTTATGTTAATCTTGACTTTTACCAAGAAATTTATTTTTATTTTTGAACTACTTTACCGATTGTTCGCAATTACAAGCAAAACCACAGTTGCCACATAGGTAAGCACAAAGAATAATCAAAACAAGAAATAGTCTAATGCGGCAACAACGTCTACCCATTTAATCTCAGTTACAGAATGGCTCTTTCCGTCATGTTTGCACTGACACATCCTAGCTGAACGGTAGAGCTTTATATATCCTGAGCCAAATGAGTCCGTGTATTTATATCGAAAAGACAGTCGCGATTCTAACAGTGATGCTATAACAGCCGCATTGCTTAGCGCTATTATTGCCGTCATGTAAACTGAGGTGATTGAGACGGTGTTGGAATTCTTCTGAATCTCAGACGCTACTATTGTGAGAAACACGGCCAAAGACAGGAACACTGTGCCAGCATAGGAAGCGCGCTCAACCGCCGATACCGGTAGTGCAAAAGTGAGGACGTTTAAAACGAAAGTAAAACCATAGGGTCAGAGTATGTGGAAAACTTAAAATATTGACTTCCGCTTCAACTTCATCTTAAAAATAACCATGGCCTCCTCTCCCTTGACCGTATCAGCTGTATCGACATTACGTTAACTGTGTAATGTACATGTTCTTATCGTATTCGTATTGTATGTTCACATGTTTTACAAGTAGACTGACGCAATTACATATTATGTATTGTTAAATGTTTTAAAGGGATCTTTTCACGCTTTGGTAAATTGACAAAATTGAAAAAAGTTGTTTCAGATTCGCAAATTTTCGTTTTAGGTATGATATTTGTGAGGAAACAGTAATACTGAACATTTACCATGGTCTAATATAGCCATTATATGCATCTTTTGACGATTTTAAAACCTAAAAATTATAAAGCGTTGCAACGCGAAACGATTGAATAATTTGGAGAGTTCTGTTTTTGTCGTTAAATTTTGTGAAACTACGAAGATTGCTTATATAAGGTATAAAATACGTCAAGTATGTGTACTCGGCGGAATAGCTCAGTAGGCTAAAGCGTTTTTACTTCAGGACTCTGGCAGGACTCCAGGGGTCACTGGTTCGAAACCTGCTCCGGGCAATGTTCTTTTCCTTTTTTAAATTTTATTCTTGATTTTTTACTGGAGCTTTTACGATCCAATGTTTACATTTATCAATATAAAGCATTTAATGAATAAGTTAAAAAATGCCATAATCTGTGAAAAGGCCCCTTTAATAGTCGCTTTTACTCGATTCCAGTACAAAAAAGTATGCATTATACTTTTATTTAAATGTATCTCATAGGTCAGTCTAAGGTTGATATTTCTGAGATAAGTCACACACATAAACAATGATGTGCTCGACGATAACAATAATTAATATATCTTGTTTAATATATGAATGCCATATTAAGATTATTACATTGGTTCAGCCGGTTAAGTAACAGGAATAAGTATCGAATGATAATGAAATTATGTACTTTGGAATGGGCGTTCAAGTATATATGGGTTCCAGTTAGGCTGCGATATATGGTTTGTGTTTTATGCTAACATTAGTTTAATCTAAAATAAATGCATATTGTACCAACGACCATCTTGAATTGTCTTCAAATTCGTATACATAGATGCCTTTTTGTTCTTTAATCATTTCTTTTTCGTATTTAGAATAGCTCCAGGCAGAAAACTTCAGAGGACATTCCTGTGTATCGAATGGGAAATATGTGATGTCTATGTCACATGTGGCCCCCAGAATCTGTGCATCCACAAATGCGTTTATCCCTCGTGTTATAAATCTATCGCCAGAAGTGTGGTCTGAGCGAAGGTCACTTAAATCATGTTATATCATTCTCGACATATTATTTCATATCTGGTAAGGCCCCAATAAAACCGAACTTTTAGCATCCACTGTCAGCAACAAATAACTAGATCCCAGACTAGTAAATGTCCGGAAGGAGTTATAAAGAGCAACATCCGGTCGCCAGATATCATTTTGTGGCTACAAATTCAAGGAATTTAGAACATTTTATCTTGAGTTTGTCATATGGGTAAGAAAAACTCAATCATGAACGAAAACAAAAAATATGATTTAAGCACACCACATTGAAATCCATTTGTGCGTTATTGTGTTGTTAAGTTGTTATTGTATACAAAACTATGTATTTGCTAATCACTATCTATCGCTTGACACATTACAACATAGTATATATGTTGCCTTTCCATCACAGAACTAGACTTTTTCAATTTATTTCCTTTGACAAAAAATGTATAAAAAAATCAATATAGCGTGCATGCGTCCGTTCAGACGGAATCATTCAACAGCCCTTTATGTTGCATTACAGCAGTTCTTACACGTTTGACTGTTAAACAACCATTCAAATGTAACCTGAATCTTTATATACTCTGGATGATATTTGAAACATTTGCTATGTTACACTTTAATCGGGATTGCTAAAACGTTTCACAGTATAATGTAAATTAAGTTAACAAACAGTTATTCAATAGAACAAATAAACTGCACAGTCGAATTATGATTTCATAAGTGTAATTATGAGTTTATGATGAGTTAAACGTGTTACCAATGCAAGACTTTCAAGTCCACCGTCTTCATCTGGATTTCAATTGAGAAATTCATCAAGCCATTTAATGTAAAGATGTCCGCTGATCTTCATGATTTCGTCTTGTACATTGAACTCAATAATAGCTTAAAGAGATACAAATACAAACTCATAATAAATTTACCATGCAAGAAATATTCAGCAAAACCTTAATTATGAGCTGTGAGTAAAGGCATTTTTTTTTGTTCTGATGCTTAGAATTTAAACCAGAATTACAAAGGACTATTTAAAAAGCCATGCAGCAGAAATAAAAGCGTCTTTATCGGTAGGTAAACAGAGATAGTGTGGCCATTTGTTGCTTGTAACAACAGAGATTGAGTAGCCATTCGTTGATTACAACGAAAATGATAGTGTGGCCATTCATTGATTGTAACACCAGAGATAGTGTTGCAATTCGTTGATTGTAACAACAGAGATAGTGTTGCCATTCGTGGTTTGTAACAACATAGATATTGTTGCAATTAATGGATTGTAACAACAGAGATGGTGTTCCCATCCGTTGATTGCAACAACATAAATAGCTCTTCCAGAGATTGTTACAACAGAGATAGTGTGGCCATTCTTTGATTGTAACATGATTTGATCACACAAATGCGATCGATGTGAATGTGTTTTCGTTTGCTCGTAAAGTGCTTAGAAGAATTGAATTTCCCATGTGATATATTTAACAAAATACACTTTATTCGCGTTGTTGCGAAAACTAGTAGCAATAAACTCACTTTCCTATAAAACAAATCAGCTTCTCCGGTTATACAATGGCATTCTAAAGGCAACAACATGCTGTCTCTATGCATTTATTGCTAACGAATGGACCTAACGCATCATGTTGAAGCCTATTTTCTTTGCGATAAACTTGTTTCGCCAGAGCATAGGTTAAACCACTGTATTTTACCACTACATATACGTATATACGTGATACGTCATCACACAAGCCACTCGACTGAATACAAACTCTTGGAACAATTGACTAGCGTAATATTCCGCATGTATTTTACCACTACATATACGTATGCCATCGAAACCCATACTCGAATAATGTCTGTGCTAGACGCAAGTCATAAAACTGAACGATAACCCAGTCGTACAACTAAATTCGAGAAGAAAGTTAAGTAAATTTTCCATTTACAAACACAGACATATGCTGAGTTGTAAGCATACCATCACTAAAACATGAATTTCAGTAAACGTTGTATTGCCTCATAATAAACAAGTATTATTTTAGTAAATGTAGTCGGTGTCTTTAATACTTAATATCGTACCAAAAAACAAGAAATGAATCTGGTGTGCAAGCATATATTCATTTATATAGAATTAAATAAAATGAATAAAGTACAAAAATATTGCATCACAAGTTTGAAGCGCATAGAGAAAACACCTAGAAGCTATGTTCAACATTCTGTTCCAGTTCCAATTTAACGGATGCATATATTTAAGAGGAATTGGAGTAAATAAGCATCGTCTATCGAAAACGACAGGAGCGAACTTCCTAGCACATGCCGCGCCTTATTAAACAACTCCATGGAAATGGTAGATATTTTTATTTTATGAAACTAACTTCTTTCATTTTTCGATAAGCCTTCCAATCGAAAGATTGCATCATAGAGCCACGGTAGCAGACATGTATGACCTACAACTATGACAAGGCCATGTTAATACCTGGTAGTTCTGCTTTACAACTGAATCATATCCATATTAAACGAAATGTGAAACGTAAAATATGACATATCCGTGGTCAATGAAAGGTCTTACTTTTAAATGAAAAATGGCCATGTTAAAAGATAGGTCTAGCCTACAACTGCAATATAGCCATATTGAAGGATAAATGTGACCTTCAAAATGTGACATAGCCATGATAAAAGATAGGTCTGATTTACAACTGGAACATGGTCATGTTTAAAGATATATCTGACTTGGAACTGAAACTTAGCTATGTTAGTAGGTTGGTCTGACTTAGAACTGGAACATAACATAGGTATTAGATATGTATGACTTAGAGTTAATATAATATGGTTAAAAGATAGACTGCCTTACAAATCGCACATAATCATGAAGAGATACGTCTGACTTACAACTGGAACGAAGAAACGTTAAAAGGTAGGTCTGATTTACAACTGAAAGATATCCATGTTATGGTATAGATCTTACTTACAACTGGAACATAGTTATCTTAAAAGATAAGTCTGACTGATAACTGGAACATAGTTATGGTAAAAGATAAGTCTGATTTACAACTGGACATAGTCATGTTAAACGATAGGTCTGACTTACAACTGGAACAAAACCATGTTAAAAGATATGTCAGAATTACAACTGAAGCATAGCAATGTCAAAGGTCTTACTAACAACTGGAACAAAGTCCTGTTAAATGATTGGTGTGACGTGTGAAACCGGAACAAATCACGGTGCGCACGACAACTCGTTCAGACCCAGTTGAACGTCGCTTTGATGGAAACCAACCAGCAGTACTTCGTCGGGGTTATTCGGAAAAACGTTACCATGAGATAAGATAACAACCTTGGGTCAAGCCAAAGTGTTAATGTGGTCGCTGTCCAAAATATAACACTGCGGACTAACAGAAATCATGTTATTGTGAGACTGCCAGTCGAAGCATTTGTCTTGTCAGACAGAGTGCTGAAAAAGGGTTTTAGCCTTAATATGTTACATGTAAGCCATGACAACCACGGGCTGAACAACACTCGGATATATGTAGAGACCGTTGCCAAAGCACTTCAAGACAACGAAGAACATCATGTGAACGTAGTTACATTGTGTATGACCAGTCCACTATGCGGGGTTGGAGCTGTGATAAAGAAATGGACTAACCACTAATAAGTAGAGTGGACTTACCAAATCATTGAATTGCTTCCGAAACTATATGCATTTATAATGTAACGTTACTGGCGTTATGTCGTCAGCAGCAATTTGTGTACATTGCTTGCTTACCGTAACAGTGATATATGTGGTATATCTGGAGATTGGCTGTATCAGTGTAATTAGCATGTTTTGAAAGCCATTAATAGTTCCTATAGATATCATGCTGTTTCAGATAGCAGTATTTTCCTACTAGTAACATAAACGTGGGTAAATGGGGGTAGCTATTATGTGGCACAGGCGCTTGTACAGCCGAATTGCTTTGTTGCCAATAGATGATGATAGGATCATCGGAATTCAATTACAGCTGAACAAAAATATGTTTGCATTTATATTTCAGTTGTATTTGCCATGCTCTAATCACCGAAATGACGGGATGATATCATACATTGAGAAGTTACACTCAGATTATGTAAAACCGTTATTCATATGAGACATAAACATTAACTTGCAGAATAATGATTATAGTAATAGAAAATCACTGATGTCCGATTGGTCGTCTGATGCTAATTATGTTACGATAAATACTGGTGATATGTATTTCGGGGCAAAATGTTCAGTTGTCTCGTTTGACAACAGCAAATCATACCTTATTTATTGTGTATGCATGCTTGTAGAAAATACAGACAATGTATGCATTGCGAAATTATTGATGATGACTGTTTAAATGTTTCGAATAACAGACCGTTACCGGTGAAATTATTTAAACTTGTGTTTTAAAGCAATGGCCCATTTATATTTGTTCCGAGAAGTAAAAGGAAAACGCGAATCGGACTCTTACTATTTATCTTTACTCTGCCTCAAAGTTATTACCCGTGTAAAAGCATTGCCAGTTCCATAAGCCGTTTTGTAATACAGCTGGCACATAGGCAATGATGTAGGCAACGCCGTCCGCGTACTTAATGTCATGAACAATACAGACAATCATACAAACATTCAAAACCTGACTTCCGGAGACTACCGTTAGCACTCGAATCAGTTCATGCTACAACTAGAGTACGATCTCAACAAAGCGACTGAAATGGACACAAATACAATCTGGATTTTTTTTTGTTCCGGGAAAAAAACGAATGCGTTATTTGAAAGTTCTTGCGTCAAATTCAATAACAAGATATACATGGGCGCACAGGAGCTTACCGAGCAATATGGTAACTATTTCAAGATGTTATACCCTCAGTCAGATAACCCTCAATTTGACAACGAATGGAAACAACTCGTCGAAGATAGGGTTAGGTATGTGATGTCGACATTCGCAGCCAACAGCTTTGTAACTATTCTGCCGGAAGATGTTCACGCTGCTATCACAGACTGATCAACAGGTAAAGCCGCCGGATGTGACGCCATATGCTAAAAACATTAACTTCTTGCGGTAGATATGCTTTTGTCTATCGTAGCAAACATATGCACATATTTAATGCGAAATGTTTATGTCCAAGATGAAATGGAAAGGGTGTGATAATTACACGTCATAAAGGCGGTACAAAAACTTAAAGACAACCCAAACAATTATCGAGATATATCATTGACTTCCACGCGGTTGAAGTACTATGAAACGATTATTCTTCAAGGTTTCAATGACGTCATTCGTAATATGCGAAAGTGTGTGAAAACAAAAGCGTGTTATACGTCTGCTTCCTGGATTACCTCCAGGGTTTCGACCGGGTCTGATACAAAGGCCTTATTTTACAAGTTGACGGAGGCCGGCCTTGACACAAGTATGCTCAATAATATAGAATAATATTACCGGAACATCACAAGTTGATGTTTACAGGTCTAATGTCGTAGGCTTTCCAAATAAAACAGGAGACCAGGCAGGGAAGCAAAACATCACCGATCCTGCATCTCACTTTCAACAACGATCTTTTTAAAGAACAGACGGAGAGTGTGTACGGATTTTGTATGTTTTATATGAACATGTAAGCACCGACCGTTGCGGATGATATGATTCTAATAAAATTATCCGGACATGCGCTACAATTCATGTTATCCGTTTGTGCCAAGTACTCAAAGCAGTGGCTGTTCGGGTATAACTCGACAAGTGCGGCGTTATCTTCTTCAATGACAGTGTGCGGTCTTTTTTGGTAAAGAAAGTGGTATATGAGAACGCAAATACTAAATGAAGTCTAGAGATACAACCACTTAGGTATTATGTGCGACAATTCACTTTCTATAACCAAATCGCTAACAACAAACTGCGAGGAACGTTTCTAAACATTCTGAATAGTGGATTACATACAGAAGCTTTAAACACATACTTAAAACGTTATACCAATTAGTTGTTTTACCTGAAGCACTTTACGGATTTGAACTTTGGAATACATGCACGCAAACCGACATTAAAAGACTTGAGGTAGCCCATAGGTTTTGCGTTAAGCACATACAGTCATTGATACTTTCCACCAGCACTGACTTCTTACTCGTATCGTTAGATGTTGAATCGCTCGAAACACTTCGTGACTCAAGAAAGCATACATTTTTGGGCAAATATGAGGTCTTAATTGTGGACCAACCGCGTGTTCCTGAATAGACAGACGCGTGTTCTTAACATTGATTATCAATGCCAAGGATTTATCATATATATATTTAGGAAGAGCACCCTCCGGAGACACGTGGCAAATCCATGGAGTGAAGCAAGAAACTCGGATATATGCACTCAAACACCTGGTTTGTCCGAGATAATGCCGAAGGACGGAAAACCCATATGTTTTTTATGTAATCTCGTAATTCCATCCAGAGTTGCTGCCTCTAGTGAATTCAATTAATAGAGCGGTAGGGCGTATGTTAGATGCAAAATCGTCAATTATTGAGTTAAATGGATTGTTAGATGGATTTAAAAGGATAATTAAAGGTAAGAAACTAGTTCGAACGAGTTTTGGTTTTTGTTTGTACTTTTGTCGTTCCCTGTTCTCGGCGAAATGATTTTAACATGTGCGCCTTTGATACATCGGATAACACACGGCATACCCATAATATTATATAAAAAAACACGTTCTGCGCGTCCTTAAATACGTCGTCCGAAGTCGGAAAACGTATTGCCCTGAATATTAAGTCAAAAAAGTGGCAGTCGCTGCAATTGTCTGTTTACTCGTCGGAATTGTCAAGGTCGTCGATGGTGAACATGTATGTTGCCATCGACATCATTTTGTCAGGAGCAATCGAAGTCTACCCCGCAGGTTTGAATGACGAGTGCAATCATGCGTGCTATGTGGGGTTTATTTATATACAGGCAGAAGAAAAATAAATGTTCAACAATATTATCACACCATCTTGAGCAGACTTGACACTGTTCAGCTTAGTTATAGTGATAGACTATAGCTGAGGTTTATTTACTTTAGTGCTAGTCTGGTGTAAATTATATCCCGCCATTTGGATATGTAATTCCATTTATATTTTTGCATTGTTCGTCTCATATGTTTTTCTATTGTTCAAATATAGAATATAAAATGTGTTTACGTAAGTATCACATTAAAACATTATAATAAATATGTAACTTTCAAAGCTGGCGTGTTTTTTTTTGTAATTATTCATTCAGCCCTTGCCTTTGTTAATAAATTCGCGTAGAAAAGTGGATGTCGCCAAAAGATCGGGGATCAATTTGATAAGTAGGCTACGGTAACCGAACGTGCATGACATAGATAAAAGGTAAAGGACGGTTACACTTTGTAATCCGAATAACTCGAACCCTATGAATGAATCAAATCTTGGTTAACGAATGGGGTACTGAGCTGCTTTCTGAGATAAATACGACGGCTATATTGCAATACTGTATTTTTACACATTATAACTTTACACTTAAACATTGTCGGTATAGATTATCGTTTAACCATTAAATGTGAAACAATTTCTTTTTTTTGTCGGCAGTTATAAGAAATGTCGAAAGGAATAGAAAATTGTACTTTCTTCGATATTGTATTTAAAAGTTCAATAGTGTTTATGATATATGCGAGCGGATGTAGAAATTTAAATAACATTCATGTATGGAACGTCAATCAAGGCAAACAATATATTCCCGCTATTTCATCAGTCCTGTTTAATCAAAATCATAACTTGACAGATATCGGACACAATACTTGGTGATGTAAGTTCACTCGGATAAATATCTAGTGTTATATCTACATTAATGCACGGTGAATTTATGTTCTATTATTTTAACATACATGTGATAGCGATAACTCTTAAAGATCCACTTTAGGTATCGCTTTACATGCAGACCTACGGGCCCTTGGCTGATACTGTAGATGGCAAAAATTTACTTCGACAAGCTCGATGGATGGCATTGGGGTATTTAGTATTATATAGTTTGTTACATAGAAGAAAAATAATTCCATGTTTGAATGAATTTAAATGAAAGCCTTTAAAACAGCCGATTCACGCTTAACAAAGATTTTTGAAACCGGTGAAAGTAAAGTTTTACAACTATCTATAACATATTGAAAAAGTCGGTGTCTCAACATTACGCTGAATCAAGACGGCGCAACCAAATTATATGTAGTTTGTCAAATAATAATGATTCTGGCGGGCGGGCGGGCTTGCGGACGGACGGACGGACGGACGGACGGAAATATATACGGAAATATATGCCCTACCGTTTTATTAATTGATTTCACTATGGGCCGCAACTCTGGATGGGATTTCGAGATTGCATAAGGCACACATGGGTTACCGTCCTCCGGCATTATCTCGGAAAAACTGGTCTTTGAGTGCATATTTCCGAGTACCTTGCTTCTCTGCATGGATTTGTTACAAGTCTCCGGAGAATGTTCTTTCACGGCATGTTTGAAACAAAGGTCCCACTGCTCAGATACATATTTACATACTCATTAAGATTGTACTCATGAAGTAACCTAAATGTATCTGGGATAAATCCTTCGCATTGATAATCAAGGTCAATAAAACGTTGGAGGCTGACGAGGTCAAAGCGTAGTTCGTTTCTCTACGACGTCGGGTATATGTTTTACTACATAGACATAAACATAGACATGTTTATTAAGTAATATAGGCCACTGGCCCAAAATACAGCATTTACATGAAAATATGTCAAACAGAGTGATACATAATCATACATTTAAGAACAGTAAAGCATGTTGTTATACACTTAATTTATGTCATGCATTTAATATACTAATGCTAGAATAGAAAAAGTTTCTCAAATGATTACTCTATACACATGATTAAAAAGTAAGAAATAGCAATACAACAATCTATTTCAGGTATGTATGTTTAAGATTGATTTCTTCTTACAAGCGAGTTATGTAAAACCTTAGCAATATTTATAATATTATGTTTATCTTTTAAGCATAAGATAGTATAAAACATTTGATGAGATCGGTTTCATAACCAGTCAGCTTTGAAGAATGTTTGCCTAAATGTTTCGTATTCATTACATTAAAAAAAGAAATGATATTCATCTTCAACTACGCTTATATTATTTTTTTACACATAATGGACACAATTTTAAATGTCTATCTATTGGTAAGTGGCGACCTTTCTCAATCATGAGGTCATGCGCTGAGCAACGAAAACTTGACACAGTTTTCCTTAAACAAATAACAAATAAATATTTAGATTTGGTTCACAGTACAAATCGGTTTAAAAAATATATAATGCAGTGCTTTAGGAGAATTATCAATTTTTGATTTCCATACTTGAAGATAATAATCTTTTATTCGTGTTTTGAACAGATGTATAAAATTGTCTTTATGCCAAACACCTTGAGCAAACCAAACATAACCAAATCCATAACTACATAGTAATTCTCTGATATAACTAGCCCATGTCCTTCTACCTGCTTCATCTAACACTTTAAACATTTTATAACACTGTTTAGGATATCTATGATTTTCCATACGGGTGATTTTTAACCAGAACTTGATGCAATTCGGGATATATGTTATACATAAAGGAAGTCTACCACATTCTCCTAAAGCTAAGATATCAGGTGTATTTTGTGGTAAATTGCAATATTGTTTACACAATTGTATTTGTACGTTTTCAATTTTATCTACATATGAATAGCCCCATATTTCGGATCCGTAACAAAGTATAGGTTTAATCATGGCATCAAACACTTAAAAAATATCTACAGAACAAAAATGACCAAATTTACGTTGATATCGAAATATACAAGCAATTGATTTTATACTTTGCAATGCTAACATTTCTTGAGTTTTTGACCAAAGAAGGTTTTGCGTAAAATAGACACCAAGATATTTATAAAATGAGACACTTTCAATATTGTCTCCACAATATGTCCATTTTTCAGTTTGTTTAACAACACCACCATTTCTAAATACGATGATTTTTGTTTTATCAAGATTAATTTTCATATCAACAGATTTACAGAATTGTTCAATGGCATTAATTTGTCTTTGCAGCCTTATGATAGTATCAGAGAAACTGGAAACATCGTCAGCAAACATTAAAGCAATTAACTCATTTTATATCTTCAGAAACATATATACTATGATCACATTTATGTAACTAAGTCATTTATGAACATGGAAAAAATTATGGGACTGGCCATACAGCCCTGTTTCGTTCCAATATAACATTGGGAAAATTCCGTCAATCTGTTATTTACCTTAACACATGATTTCTACTTGCTATTCATCGATTGAAGAATAACCAAAAATTTACCATTAACATTTTTTCTTGCAAAAGCATTGCACAATTTTTGCTGCTGTATGCTATCGAATGTTTTTGTAAAACCTACAAAAATACAATAAAAACGACCTTTTTTCTTATATACATATTTTTGACAGAGCGCTATTAATGAAAAAAATGATATCTGATGGTGTATATTTTTTTTCTAAACCCTGCCTGTGACTCATCTATAACACCAAAAGTATCACATCACATGGTCAATCAATAACTTAATATATGGCAAAAGATTTTACATATTATGTCTATAAGTGAGATACCACGGTAATTATTAGGGTCGTTAATTAATCCATGTTTGTGTAGTGGAGTAATTATACTCTCGCCCCAATTATAAGAAAAATACCTGAATCAAAAATTCCATTTAAAAGTGGATTTAAAAAAGGCAATATATCATTTATAGTAAATTTATACATTTCAATACAAATTTCGTCAGGTCCCCCTGAACGATTTGATTTCAGGTGACGTATGCTATCAATGATTTCTTGGTTACAAATGGATGCGTTTAAACTACTACAGTCGAATTGAATATTTTCAAAACTGATGTCGTCTTGCTCTTGTGAATTGCTTTCTTTATTTATAAATAAATTTTTGAAATAATCATGCCATTGCGTTAGGTCTATACTATTTTCTTGATTTTTACGGTTTCCTTTTAAAGTTTTCCCAAAACATTTTAGAATTTTTACGGGAACTCACTATGTCATTTTGCTTTTTCTCAGATAATATGACTTGTTTGTTTGAACATATAAAGTTGAAAATATTTTTCAGCCTTATATGCCATTAGATCTTGTCTATCAATTGTAATAATAAAATATCGTAAAGCTTGTGACTTTTCAATTTTAGCAATATTACATTTATGATCCCACCATTTAGGTTCGAAGAAGTAAAATATTTAGAATTTGACTTTATATTTTCCCCAGCAGTTTGAAATACATTTATAAAATCAGAGATATACGAACTTAAAGTACGATCGTTACGATAACTTAGTTTTTCTTTAAAAAAAACGGAAATTAATACAAAATAAATTATAACAATCGTCTTTCAAATCATCTTTTCAAATAAACTTCTGCCATAAACGCACATTTGAATGACAAATATTGCTTGTTGAATAATTTGTTTGTGTTGATTCAAAACATAATTAGCAAATAAATGGAACATGATTAGAGTTATTTTTATCATTGATTTTAAAGTCAGAAATATATATGTATATATATAAATGAACTTGATGAAGCAATCATATAATCAACGACACTTGCACCATTATTAGCAAAACATGTAAAATTACCATATTCATTACCAAAAAGACGATCATTTAAAATATAGATATCAAACGTACAACATAATTGTAAAGTGATAAACCAACATTATTACAATGTTCATCTTTAGAATTTCTTCGAATTGCGAAATTATGAGATGGGTAATCAATATCATTCCCAAATATAAATGACAGATCATCTTCTGGAATAAAATTGTTAAAATCTTTGATCCTAGAATTTAGATTTCCAGTCAAGAATAATTCGGTATAAAAAAATCAGCACTAATATTATTTATTTTGGTACTTAAAATATCAATACCAATGTTATCGTTTCCATCATAAAAAGTTTAATATTCAGGTGAAACATAGGCAAAAACAAAAATAATGTCATCTACATTTTTAAATAATGAGCCTTTAAACAATAAGACAACACATTCAGTAACATCATGACAAATACGTTCAATAAGCCCAAGGTTAATAAGAATATCTTTTACATAAACTGACACGCCTCCAGAATCTCTGTAAGCGGAATGTCTTTTCGGTCGAGAATAGAGTATAACCATAAATATCAAACGTATTATCTTTGACAGACCACATCTCGATTAATCCAACAATATCAAATGTTGAGATATACTTATGAACATCTACATCATCTTGGTATTTTAAAAGACCCCCAATTTTCCACGTACAAATGTTAAGATAAGATTTCACAGAAGAAATGTTGTTATGAAGACAATTAGTTGAATCATTTTTGTTATCATTAATTTGTATCATGTTGTCATTCAGACTCGTCGATGAATTACGCTGCAAATCAAAATTGTTCACAGTTAAGTCAGTGTTATTTTCATTTGAATATAAGTCATTGCTAACAATAATGTTATCACAAGAGCGTCGGCCGGCAACCTATTTAAATGATGGGACTGGACGATTTTTATTTTCGTCGTACACATAGCTGTTTCCATTTACGATAAGTTTATCAAAACGCAGATAAGCATTCTTTACAGCTTCAAGTGATTCTTTTAAGAAAGGAATAAGAGAGGACCTAGCGTTCCGGACCCGCTCGGGAAAGTCCTCACTCACACGAACACGTTTTCTACTTCCGGTATCAGTCGCAGGTGCCTCATTGGAAGGAGCATCACTGGTTTCGTTCTCCCGATCGGATTTCCTTTGCTCTCTATATCGTTTAATGACGCGTTCCTTATCCTTAAAGAAGGAGAATTTAACAATAATAGGACGTGGATAAGTTTTCCCTGGAAGACGGTGGGCGCGTTCAATACTAATTGCCGATTCATCTATGTTAAGCTCAATTTTTATATAATACAAAAACATTGTGTAAATACACTACTTATTCAGGATAGTTTCATCTTTTCTGGTATTTATGGATTAGAGAACGGAGCATCCAGTAATGGTAGATACTTATTTTCAATGACAAACTAATAAAAAATGCGCGTAGTTGCAACTTTTACATTTATTTTGAGCTAAAATCGAAATATTTTGATTTGAAGCAATGTATAAGGTGTTTTTTCTGTTTAAATAGCCAATTACAGTAACTTAAATTAAATTAAACTACATGTTACTTTGATTCAGTGTACATTACACATTTTAAAGTACAAAACAGGTTACGAACATACATATTATTTTAATTATTCAAATGCTGTGTTTCAAAGGAAATAACATAGAGGATATTTGTTGGATTCGGTGGATTATCGATTTTAATTCACGAGTGATCATAGAAAATTATATGCGCCACTCGTGAAAATATATATTTCATATGATCACGAGTGAATTAAAATCGATAATCCACCAAACCCAACAAATTTTCTTTTTATTTTATGCTTTTTTTTACAGTTTATATACATTGTTAAAGAGTTTAACTAAAGAATTTCGCTGGGAAAATGACGTCATTTCGTCAAAAAAATGACGTCATTTAACATAAACAGAGAAAATTATCGATAATTTTCACTGATAATTTTCATTGTTTGAAACAGTGAAATTATCAGTTTTAATTCACTAATATTTCTCTATAAACCACCGAAAAGCATGAAATAAAAGTCGTGTATTGTATAGGTTTCGCACAGAGTATGTATTGGTTGTGCAACGAAGTACAAATATATTGTATAGGTTACTCAACGAAGTTTCTGTATCCATTTCAGGACATAGCACATGCAGTTTGCAGTTACTGCTGACTTCCATTTTCCAGTGCTATCGCGTTATCGTACTGTAATCATCGTATTGTCACATTGTGGCCATCGTTCTATCGCACTGTCGCCATCGTATTGTCGCACATTCGTCGTCGTATAATCGCATTGTCGCCATCGTACTATCGCACTAACGCATTGTCGGATTGTCGCCATCGTACTATCGCACTGTCGCCATTGTATTGTCGCACTATCGTCATCGTATTATCGCATTGTCGCCATCGCACTATCGCACTGTCGCCATCGTCTGATCGCACTGTCGTTATCGTATTATCGCATTATCACCATCGTCCGATCGCGTTATCGTACTGCCGTCATCGTATTATCGCATTGTCGCCATCGAACTATCGCATTGTCGGTTTGTCGCCATTGTACTATCGCACTGTCGCCATTGTATTGTCGCACTGTCGTCATCGCATTATCGCACAATCGCAGTGTCGCCATCGTACCATCGCACTGTCGCCATCATATTGTCGCACTGTCGTCATCGTATTATCGCACACTCGCAGTGTCGCCATCGTACTATCGCACTGTCGCCATCATATTGTCGTACTGTCGTCAATGTATTATCGCATTGTGGTCATCGCAATATCGCGTTATCAACTTATCGTATTGTCATCATCGTATTATCGCATCCACATTCAAATTGCTATCTGCAATATAATTGAACTGAATAAAACATTCTGTTGAAATTGTAACAGGGCCGAAGGTGTTAATTATTAATTTAAACGACCCTTCAATGAAAGGAGTTGAGAAACATTGTAATAAAACAAGACAGATTTCACATAATGAGTCACATTTTAAAGTCGTATCCTGCAAATCGTGTGAATGTGGAGCTTATTTGGTAAAGATCGGCAAATGACTTTTTCTAGAATCTTAAATTTTATAAGCATGATGCTTATATAATTGCATGCATGCAATATGATTTGATTTACACTCTCATTATCTTGAAGATGTAAGGACACAAAAAATAGTTGGAGATATCCGGAGAAGGAGATGAACTTTTAAGGAAAACCGCAGATACCCACTGCCACACCTTTACCACAATGTATTGATTAGGCAATTGCGAATTTGTGTCAATTGGTCCTACTATCCATACCACACGGCTGTTACAGGAAAAATCATGTAAACGAACATAAAATTCATCTCAAAATTAGTTGGCGATAACCGATTTTCACGAAAATCTCTTTGATATATACAAGGAATTAAGTAGGGTCGAAGTTGGGACATGGGATTTTCTTTGACATAAGCAGAGTTTCGAGATAAGTGAGTGGGACATTACACGAATCGACTGTTATTTGATCAAGAGTACCGTATGGTAAACACCTATCGTCGGTCTCAATCCAAAAGAACGTATAAGGGATTGTCACAAGCTGAAAGATACGTCATTTTTGTTCAGACCGACGACATTAGACTCTCGAGTGTACTTTGAACGGAAGGGTCAAGACTCTCGTTTATATTTAGACATTTCACAACGTCTGCCAAGTTCAAATGTCGTCTTATAGATGGAATTTCAATTGCGATCGTTTGATTTGGCCTAGTCGTGAATTTAATTATATCATAATAATGTGCATTACCGTGTCGACTTTGCTGTTCGTATCATGATGTGCCGTTGTTAATACCTACTCCTCAAATAAAACATCCAGCCACTCCATGACTCTGGATTTAAAAAAGCCAACACCTTTATGTCAAGAATATTAATCTTTAGAAGATTTACTCGAGTACAAGTTTTATCAAATTGCAGCTTGAAATATGGATATGTATAGACATCACTACTGCTTGAAAAAGGGTGATAAATAGACACATTGCATATGATGACGAATGTCTACGTTTCTCACAAGTTTTTCAAAGCATGTCTGCTACAAGACGCAAAAGATACGTCTGCAGGATTATAAGAGTTAAATACCATGATAATATATAGTTCCGCCCCTTCACACGCTTATGGAAATCATTACATACACTGCAAAGTACAGAAAATACACATCAAGTAGAAAATGGTGCATAATAACGTCGTTTCAGCAAAATCCTCCAACAAAGTATTCAATTTGCGACTTTCTCTTCTGACACGAACGTATTAATTCCAACACAACCTTATGACTTTCGCCTTTGAGAAATAACCAATACGTCTTCTGGGAGAAACGCATACACGCTAAATATTCTGGTTCCCGTCGTACTAATACTTTAGTACTTCAGGCAACCGTGGAAAATGGCGGCGCACTACGTATGTATTAAATATCGTAAAAATATAAGTTTGGAGTAAGTGAAAAACCTTGAAGCTTTAATTAAGGTTCAGTTAAAGGTATCTATCCGTTTATTGTTGTTTTTTTTCGAATCACTTATGATTTATATAAAACACTGATATTATGTCATGTTTACTCAATTTGGACACAGCGTATTTGGGATAATGAATGTGTACACAATCGAACAAGAGGATATCTGTTCAATGTACATGATGAATATGATGTATATTTTTTATGGTCAAATAAATAATAAATTTCAATAACATTCCAACGTAGACTTGTACCTGGAATACTATTCAATGGGTTTATATTGTAGGCCATTAACATGTACCTTGATGAAAGATTGGGAATATTTTCTCATTTGGTAAATTTTTCTGGTTGCAAATGTCAGACTTAGCAAGAAATCATGTAGCATGGCATTGTATGCATGTTTAAATTGTGGATTGTTATTAGGTAATCATTTTTATACAATAAAGATCAATAGTTTGATAAATAAGTTTGTTAAATGTCTCATACTCATATCAGATGCATGACATGAATTTGCTCTGTACTTATCCAGGATACCTTGCAATTGATTTAATCACAAAAACAGCAATATTTGATCAGAAATATGATATAAAATGATTTACACATGTTAAATGATTGACCGGGAAAAAAAATCATTTTTTTCAAAAGTACTTTTTACATTACATTACAATAAATTGTTGAAAGTATGATATGTGCATTATCTAGTGACTTTACAACTAGATATATGAAAAAGCACTTCTGATTCAACGTTGTAGTTAAAGAAATTATGTACATGAAAAAAAATGTTTTGTGTTATATCAAATATATTACACAATTAACAACTGCTAACAACTTAAAACAAAGTGTCATATTGTCTATTTTTTTTCAGCATATGTACAAGAAATTGGACGAGCTGGAAAAACGGGCACATATGCACAGGCCATCCTGTACTTCAACCAAGGAGACTTGGTCTCAACAGCAATGAGGAAAGACATGAAAAAATACTGTTTAAACAATATGATGTGCAAAAGAGAAATAATGAATTATTTCTTCGGGTTCCACACAACGGTTAAACCACTTTCCTGTTGCAGCGTTTGTAATTCTGATCTGGAACGTGAATGGCAATTTGGAAATCTTAGAGTTGTGTGAACAATGTACTGCAGTTATCTAATGACTGGATACGCTTAAGTGTGTCCAATAGGATATTTTATTAAAAAACTTTAAAATCATTAAGACTTATTATTTGTTAAAGATGCTGTAATATTTTATTATGAATTTAATATTTTCATCCTAAAATATTGACCTTGACTTACCAGTCCTGGGGGCCGTTTCATCAAACATCCTGCAACAGATTAAAAATACGATGCATATTTCAAATAAACATTATTACTAAACAAGGAATCATAGTCTAATTGCAAATTTGGTAAATTGATACATATCATAATTTTCTTACCCATGGTCCATATTTTTAGTGCATGTTGTTTAACAGCTTTTATATTTTCAATTTTCCAGTTGTAATCGTTTATTTGAATTGTCGTACGACCTTTGATGAAACGGTCTCCAGCATCTTTAAACGTTTCGTTTCATTATGATATATCGGGGAAATATCGTCCAACTTTTTTCTTAAATTATTTGCTATAAAAAGAAAAAAAATGATGTAACAATATCTCTTTCTGATCGTTTCCAGGTAAACATAGCTATGTTAGCAATTAATATGTAAACAAGACACTAAAAATAATAAGTTGTATCCTATTTGATACCTTTAAAGTACATGAAATTACACCAAGAGAAAATAAAGTTTACAATTCATAGAAAATGTTCACTTTGTGATTCTTGATCCACTTGATGAATTTCTCCAAATTAAGTTTTGTAATGAGATTTTTTGGACTCTTCTTCATTGTCGCTACTTGTCCACCTAGAGTTATCAGGTTACACATTCAAGTGAGGAAGCAGTCAGCTGCTTGCACAAAGTGGTCAGTACTTTTGATGCAAGAAATGCTGGCTAGGTGGTCGTTTCATGTGTAATTTGTTGTTTTCTCCATTCACTGATATGCTTTAACAATACATTGGAGAGTTTTTAATAATATTAACTAAGATCTTCAAGACATTGTGTAGTGTTCATTTTGCATCATGATAACTTAATCGAACAGTAGAAAATTATACACTCCCAATATGGAAATATATCTCGTGGCACATGGAAAAATTGTCACACATGTATCACAAAGATAAACCAAAGGGATTGTAAATTATATTGGGGGATCGAACCAACGATCTCTGTATTGTGAAGCCATTGCGTTTCCACTACACCACGGATCCACTACAAATCTACGGTGCCTTTGACTTAAAGGTTATATAGTGCATGGAAGTGTGAAAATATTTTTAACACATGAAAATGTTTTGTCAAATACTCACAATTAACAACTAAATGTCAAACTATATAGAGCCTGAAAGTATGAAAATATTTCTAACACATGAAAATGTTTATTAAAATACCAACATTAACAAATTAATGTAAAACTTAATGTCAAACTTAAACCCGGCTTTGCTTAAAAATTGCGTTATAAAAGTATATCCGAAATCCGTTCTCTCCGAAATATAGCCATATATTATATGTCGATATATTGATATAAGACGTAAAAATCAAGATAAATCAATATCGCCAATATATTAATTATAATAAAACGTACGATTATCATGATTTGAACTCCTTGCTCCGAAAATTAATTAATTATCCGTTATAAAGAACACAGTGGCTGTCGCCATGAATCATGGGTGCCTGACCCAATACAAAGTGTCAGGGGCAGGTAATCCAGACTAACATGCTAAAGCGTTCTCATAGCGAGTCATATACGTATACTGTCAGACACATGATTATTCCTAATAATACTATTCAGCCTTTATTTCTGATGACTGGGTCACCCTACACATTTCTAAACACATCAGTTGCTTCACGATACATAGATCAATGTGGAAATTGTAAAATTGTGTCATTTAAACACTGTTGTAAACCTGAATTGCATTTGTTTAATAGAAATTGACTTCGGTTTGAATAATCAGAGGTATATTTCATGTTTAACCGCATAAACCAGACACGTGTTGGAACAATATTTGAAGTAACATACCTATGAAATGTCATTGTGCTTAAATTCAGAGTTTTGTTATTAGAAAAGCATAATCTCACCTATTTCAAACCCAATATTTTCATCAATCTGTACTTCGATTGATACAATGTTTCGTAGTAAAACATATACCCGACGTCGTAGAAAAACGGACTACGCTTTGACCTCGTCAGCCCCCAGTGAGTCCGTCTATTCAAAATTCTTATCGATATATAACGGCCACCGGAAAAACTTTGCGAAACCGAAATTTCGCAAACTTAAGTACCCTTTTTCTTAAAGATTTGCTACTTTGAGACATAGTATGCGATAAAAGTCTTATCGTTGATAAATAATTGGTTATTTTAACTCAAAAAACGCGTTTTCTTCACTATGAAATTTATAAGCAAAGTTGGGGTTCCCATGGGATTTTTGCATTTTCCCATGGGATTTTCGATTTTCCCATGGGATTTTTTCTCCCATGGGATTTTTTTTCTCCCATAATTTGCAAATGGGAGAAAAATCCCATGGGATTTTGAACATTTTAAAAAACGTGTTTTATTTGCGTTTGCAAGTATTTTAACGTTATTTAAGGACTGTATATTGGTTTTATGCCAATTATATATAAAAATATATAGTAATAAAAAAATCCCATTTTTAAATGGGAGAAAAAAATCCCATGGGATTTTTTTATTATTTTGAGAGATTTATTCATGAAACTTTCAGAAACATCATATTTTATGAAATGATGAACAACTACGATATTTTAATGCGTTTAGTCGTGTTTAAAAAAAAACAACAAAAAATCCCATGTGATTTTTTCTCCCATGGGATTTTTTACCAATGGGATTTTTCAGTTTCGTAAGCCGAATAAGTTTCTTAATGCGAAAAACAACAATAAAGGAAATAATAATTATAATTTTGAATAATAAATTGAATTATATAAATAACATGAATATTTTTAAAATGAGTTACAATTAAAGGTTTATGCTAGTAGAACTTATCATTTCTTGTTCGAGCAGATGGTTGAGTCCAATTGGTGAGTATGCCAGCTTAGAACCAGTATAAATGCATCGCAGACAGACAACGCTGTAATACTGTACACACCGCTGAGTAACAATCTTTATTGCATTTCATTTTGCAACAGAAAATGAACTCCGTAGTATAATTGATCTTATATATGCCCTCTGCTTTTGAAAGCGTGCAACACATTAACATAACAATAAGTCCATGCCAAAAACTATGTGCAAATTCCATTCAAAGCTATATACACATTATAAAGGTCAGATGACCCGCGTCATGCGAAAATGGGTCTTATGTCATATGCGGCCAAAGTTGGTCCATCCTAGCTTGTCCAACCGCGCAGTCTGGTCAGGTACTACGCTGACTGATATATAAAGTCAAGCCATGATTCGTGGTCTCATATCCAAACTCGGTAGCTCCTGTGCGAAACTTTCACCGGAAACGACGGCAACGAGACAGGCGCTCGAACTTTGCAGATGCGCGTTATATATTATATATAATAGCGCGATGTGTTTTTTCTTGCCTCAAATTAGTAAGCCAAATCAGCGTTTTATTGTGTTCTTTGCTTCTACTATTAACAAGAACTTCAACTGATACGAACATGAATTTTATTTTAATATGTTTATTTAATGCTCGGAAAACTCATTGTATATTTAGACTACTACTTATAAAACAAAGTCGGGTTTTCAACATCTGTTTTCGGCATATAAATTGTTATTCCAAACCAGATTTTACGCACTTTACTGTACAAAATACCGTTAGGGCCACCGTGGTTACTCATTAAAATCCAGAGGGCGAGAATGCGAGAACGCGAAAGTACGATGACGACAGTGCGACAATACGATGGCGACAATGCGTTCGTACGATTGCGAAAACGCGCTTGTACGATGACGACAATGCGACAGTGCGACAATACAATGGCGGCAGTGCGATAGTACGGGGGCGACAATGCGATAGTCATATCGTACTGTCGCCGTGGTATCATCGCAATGTCGCCATCGTTCTATCGCATTGTCGCCATCGTATTGTCGCACTGTCGCCATCGCATTTTCGAATTGCCGCCATCATACTATCGCGTTATCGCATTGGCACCATCGTACTATCGCACTGTCGGCTATCGCCATCGTATTGTCGCACTGTCGTCATCGTATTTTCGCACTGTCGTCATCGTATTATCGCACAATCGAACTGTAGTATTGTCGCCATCGTACTATCTCACTGTCGCCATCGTATTGTCGCACTGTCGTCATCGCACTGTCTGATTGTCGTCATCGTATTATCGCGTTCTCGCATTGTCGCCATCGTACTGTCGCATTGTCGCCATCGTATTGTCACCCTGTCATCATCGTATTGTCACATTGTCGCCATCGTACTATCGCGTTCTCGCGTTCTCGCCCTCTGGATTTTAATGTGTAACCACGATGGCACTAACGGTATTCCGTAATACTGCTAAAGCACAGTATGATTAGGTCACTCCCAATGCTCAAATCTCTATGTCTATTTTAGTAACAACACATGTCTATGGAAGGATATTTAGGTAAAAGTTACATCATTCGTGGTGAATATTTACATTGTGACTGATGCTTATTCTAATTTGCTTTATGACAATTCCAACATGCTTGTTGTCTATTCGTTTATACTTGATGATTGCTGCAACATTACATCATTCATGAATAATATTTACATTATGCGTGATGTTTATTCTAACATGCTTCATGACAGTTCCAACATGCTTGTTCTCTATCGGTTATACTTGATGATTGTTTCAACATGCTTGGTGACTATCCAATGTTTGTGTGTTCATTTTTCCTGAAACCAGTCATAATCGGTTTTGCCACTAAGCGTCATTAACAACGGCAGTTAGCAACAGGCAGTAAGCAGAATGCAAGTTACTAAATTATGACATCAGGTGGCGCGCGTTTATTTTCCGTATGTTGAATAAATTACTTTTCGGAAAAAAAAGCGAAAACATCCGAATCATTTTGACTAGTAAAATGAATAAGCTGAATTAGTTCCCTTCGTTATATAGGTTATATTACACTAATTCCGATTCCCATAGGGTCCCATTATAAAACTGACAACTTTCACAGCATTTTTCTTGCCTTTCCGACGTATCAATTTTTCCGAACCTGGTATCATTTTAAAGATGGATCTGTCATCTTGCAATAATTGCAATCAAAAACATACCGTCTCGCAACTTCTAAGAAAGTAAATCGCTGTCGAATGAACCCACCGTAGAAAAACGCGTTTCGGAATCCTAATTTCGACAAAAGCCCCACACAATAGAAAACACACCCTCAAAAGTTCATCTTTTAAGTTAGCTTCCAATCCAAGGCATCAAAGTACTCCAGACACATACAGGATATTACAAATAACCACAAAAGACATGTCTCACATTGTTAAATGGCTTATATTCAAGAAGAGAAAAGGAACTCTTTAGAAATAGGCACTACTTTCGAATGGACCACGGAGGGATACACAATGATTTAGTGTAATGTAACCTTTAAGGGAACTCAACATTGTCCTATCTTTTTCAAACTTTCTCCACATGAGATTTCAACTATTTCCACAATGAATATGCAATTTCAGTGCATTCGGATGGGGGTAAAGGCCTTAAAATGGCCATTTAAAGCGGTGACTAAATTGGCCGCAGTCAAGTCGGAATGCATGATTTTTTGTCTAAGTGACGACAGCTGATTGTGTGTCTCCAATTATTGTTATGCGTAACTTTTATGGCAAAAACTGGTATCATTGCATGCGAAATTCACCAATATATCAGCAAAAGGCCCAAATAAATGTATTGATTGTGAATCAGTGTACTTTTCTTGATGAAATAGGAGACTTTTTAAAAAATTTAAGCACTTTTTTCAATAAAAAACTCACTGACAGCATATAAAATCATGTTTTTTAAGAAAATTATTATTAAAAGCTTCACTTACAATCTAAACATACACATTGCATTTACAAAAATTAATGCTATTATGATGAGAGGCATAATTTGCAGCTTTCAAGCCGATACAAGCCGGCTACCCAAAATTAACATATAAAAAGGCGCAAATCGCTCCTTCAACAGCTTACGACACAAAGTGACACTTAATGCGCATCCAGATAGTCTCTCTCATATAAATAAGTCCTGTTAGCGACATTTTATTAAGTATTCCCTTTAAAATCCAGTGTTGAAAGCGTAAGTTTTGCAAAAATGCCCACAGTCACCATGCAAAAGAGCACGTTGGTTAAGGAATTCCTACGCGAGTGGCCACACTAATGTCGTGGCAGGAAAGTCATTTGGGTGTGATTCCTCTGTAGTTCAGTGTACATTCATTCCACTACCTGGGGATGACTATCAGGATCAATTTTCCCAGCTTGGTGTAGTGTTGACCTTTCAGGATGTTGATGGATCGTCCACAAGCGCTGCACCACTGCGGCCTCTGTTCAGGACACAGAGTCGGATTGAGGTGTACACAAACCCGCAGTCAGGCAAGGATCATCCAGACCTTTAATAAAATAAAATGTTTAGGCCCCTGAAACTGGTAATTATGTTCAACACTGAGATAAGGAAACACATAGAGGAGACATCATGCCATGGCTTTCTCATTATCGACACGGCAAACTCGAGCGGCTGGGGACTTGGCTCTAAACAAAAACAGGTATGCTCCATCAATGTGAGCAAGATGGCATGTCAGAGTTAAAAAGGGCAAACAAACATACAAAAGAGATATAAAGGAAATTAGAAATTAAATGCCAGAAGTAATTTTAAGTATTGTTTTTCTGTCTGCAAGGGTTGCTGTGGAAAATAGTGCTTAACGCATAGTTTGGCCTGTAGGGGTTCTGCTAGCAAGAACAAATCGAAGTCATATCTGCCCGCGAACTGTAAGCTTGAGATAACCATATCTGATGAAGAACTGCTTTGAGAATGCATTCTGATTGTACTTGAACCAGATCGCATTGACAGCACAAGGCTTCAGACCCCCCAAAAGCGTGAGGCTTTCAATAGTGCTTTCCTGATACAAGACCGCATTGCCCAAGACAGTGACTTTCTCTCGGAACTGCACAGGCTGCATCCGCAGCACAATCCTTAAGCTCAATCATGGTCTGGCTGACTCTGAAATAGTGAAATCTGAATTTACAGATGCTCATTTGTCTAAAGGTTATGAGTTTATTGCCTATCTTATTAAAAGCAAACACAATGACATGCTTAAGAAGGCATGTGCATTTCTGAAAAGACATACAGCTGCCCGATACTTGACTAGGAAAAGGCGCTATGGTCTTCACTCTGAAATTCATTACTCTAAGGGCTTAACAGAACAAAAGCCAGATCTTACAGCTAAATGGCCAAACCTACAGCTAAATATGCTTTATAGGTTGAAAATAAAGTTATTTGTCTGAAGAACTAGTGCTATTAACTTATCAGCTATGTTGCTCCACTGGCCGCAATTCTGTAAACATAGTGTACTTATGGAAATACCTAGTCAACCACCTGCGGCGCACTACTACGTCCACTGTAAATACACAGCTAAGTTAGTACTTTAACGAACAAACTGAAATTCATGTGTTAATTAAACAATCAGTATGATGACTCACATTGAAATCATGTCCAGTGCACCAGTCAGAGCAAGACAGCTAGCGGATTGTTGACCATCTACGGCTCAAGGACAAACGGTCAGGCCTACAAACAAAGAGAAAAATGGCATAAATGGGTTGCATGCATGTAATTTGGCATATTTTTCATCTTGCTCTCCATCTGAAACTTCAATCTATGGACATAATAATATTTACATTTAAGATTTGTTGGAAATGTTACCCTTACTTGTCCATACCAGGTCCCCCACCCATCCGGAACAGTCCAAAACCACCTAAAACATCCATTTGGACCAAAATATTGACATCTCTCATCTATTTTAGCACCCAAATCATCAAAACATTCATTAAAATTCATTTTCTACTTGTCTCGCTTGCAGACGAATCCATGTGACCTTGACATTGCAGTAAATGTGCTTTTTAAAGGTTATATTACACTAATTCCGATTCCCATAGGGTCCCATTATAAAACTGACAACTTTCACAGCATTTTTCTTGCCTTTCCGACGTATCAATTTTTCCGAACCTGGTATCATTTTAAAGATGGATCTGTCATCTTCCAATAATTGCAATCAAAAACATACCGTCTCGCAACTTCTAAGAAAGTAAATCGCTGTCGAATGAACCCACCGTAGAAAAACGCGTTTCGGAATCCTAATTTCGACAAAAGCCCCACACAATAGAAAACACACCCTCAAAAGTTCATCTTTTAAGTTAGCTTCCAATCCAAGGCATCAAAGTACTCCAGACACATACAGGATATTACAAATAACCACAAAAGACATGTCTCACATTGTTAAATGGCTTATATTCAAGAAGAGAAAAGGAACTCTTTAGAAATAGGCACTACTTTCGAATGGACCACGGAGGGATACACAATGATTTAGTGTAATGTAACCTTTAAGGGAACTCAACATTGTCCTATCTTTTTCAAACTTTCTCTACATGAGATTTCAACTATTTCCACAATGAATATGCAATTTCAGTGCATTCGGATGGGGGTAAAGGCCTTAAAATGGCCATTTAAAGCGGTGACTAAATTGGCCGCAGTCAAGTCGGAATGCATGATTTTTTGTCTAAGTGACGACAGCTGATTTTGTGTCTCCAATTATTGTTATGCGTAACTTTTATGGCAAAAACTGGTATCATTGCATGCGAAATTCACCAATATATCAGCAAAAGGCCCAAATAAATGTATTGATTGTGAATCAGTGTACTTTTCTTGATGAAATAGGAGACTTTTTTAAAATTTTAAGCACTTTTTTCAATAAAAAACTCACTGACAGCATATAAAATCATGTTTTTTAAGAAAATTATTATTAAAAGCTTCACTTACAATCTAAACATACACATTGCATTTACAAAAATTAATGCTATTATGATGAGAGGCATAATTTGCAGCTTTCAAGCCGATACAAGCCGGCTACCCAAAATTAACACTTAAAAAGGCGCAAATCGCTCCTTCAACAGCTTACGACACAAAGTGACACTTAATGCGCATCCAGATAGTCTCTCTCATATAAATACGTCCTGTTAGCGACATTTTATTAAGTATTCCCTTTAAAATCCAGTGTTGAAAGCGTAAGTTTTGCAAAAATGCCCACAGTCACCATGCAAAAGAGCACGTTGGTTAAGGAATTCCTACGCGAGTGGCCACACTAATGTCGTGGCAGGAAAGTCATTTGGGTGTGATTCCTCTGTAGTTCAGTGTACATTCATTCCACTACCTGGGGATGACTATCAGGATCAATTTTCCCAGCTTGGTGTAGTGTTGACCTTTCAGGATGTTGATGGATCGTCCACAAGCGCTGCACCACTGCGGCCTCTGTTCAGGACACAGAGTCGGATTGAGGTGTACACAAACCCGCAGTCAGGCAAGGATCATCCAGACCTTTAATAAAATAAAATGTTTAGGCCCCTGAAACTGGTAATTATGTTCAACACTGAGATAAGGAAACACATAGAGGAGACATCATGCCATGGCTTTCTCATTATCGACACGGCAAACTCGAGCGGCTGGGGACTTGGCTCTAAACAAAAACAGGTATGCTCCATCAATGTGAGCAAGATGGCATGTCAGAGTTAAAACGGGCAAACAAACATACAAAAGAGATATAAAGGAAATTAGAAATTAAGTGCCAGAAGTAATTTTAAGTATTGTTTTTCTGTCTGCAAGGGTTGCTGTGGAAAATAGTGCTTAACGCATAGTTTGGCCTGTAGGGGTTCTGCTAGCAAGAACAAATCGAAGTCATATCTGCCCGCGAACTGTAAGCTTGAGATAACCATATCTGATGAAGTACTGCTTTGAGAATGCATTCTGATTGTACTTGAACCAGATCGCATTGACAGCACAAGGCTTCAGACCCCCCAAAAGCGTGAGGCTTTCAATAGTGCTTTCCTGATACCAGACCGCATTGCCCAAGAAAGTGACTTTCTCTCGGAACTGCACAGGCTGCATCCGCAGCACAATCCTTAAGCTCAATCATGGTCTGGCTGACTTTGAAATAGTGAAATCTGAATTTACAGATGCTCATTTGTCTAAAGGTTATGAGTTTATTGCCTATCTTATTAAAAGCAAACACAATGACATGCTTAAGAAGGCATGTGCATTTCTGAAAAGACATACAGCTGCCCGATACTTGACTAGGAAAAGGCGCTATGGTCTTCACTCTGAAATTCATTACTATAAGGGCTTAACAGAACAAAAGCCAGATCTTACAGCTAAATGGCCAAACCTACAGCTAAATATGCTTTATAGGTTGAAAATAAAGTTATTTGTATGAAGAACTAGTGCTATTAACTCATCAGCTATGTTGCTCCACTGGCCGCAATTCTGTAAACATAGTGTACTTATGGAAATACCTAGTCTACCACCTGCTGCGCACTACTACGTCCACTGTAAATACACAGCTAAGTTAGTACTTTAACGAACAAACTGAAATTCATGTGTTAATTAAACAATCAGTATGATGACTCACATTGAAATCATGTCAAGTGCACCAGTCAGAGCAAGACAGCTAGCGGATTGTTGACCATTACGGCTCAAGGACAAACGGTCAGGCCTACAAACAAAGAGAAAAATGGCATAAATGGGTTGCATGCATGTAATTTGGCATATTTTTCATCTTGCTCTCCACCTGAAACTTCAATCTATGGACATAATAATATTTACATTTAAGATTTGTTGGAAATGTTACCCTTACTTGTCCATACCAGGTCCCCCACCCATCCGGAACAGTCCAAAACCACCTAAAACATCCATTTGGACCAAAATATTGACATCCCTCATCTATTTTAGCACCCAAATCATCAAAACATTCATTAAAATTCATTTTCTACTTGTCTCGCTTGCAGACGAATCCATGTGACCTTGACATTGCAGTAAATGTGCTTTTTAAAGGTTATATTACACTAATTCCGATTCCCATAGGGTCCCATTATAAAACTGACAACTTTCACAGCATTTTTCTTGCCTTTCCGACGTATCAATTTTTCCGAACCTGGTATCATTTTAAAGATGGATCTGTCATCTTCCAATAATTGCAATCAAAAACATACCGTCTCGCAACTTCTAAGAAAGTAAATCGCTGTCGAATGAACCCACCGTAGAAAAACGCGTTTCGGAATCCTAATTTCGACAAAAGCCCCACACAATAGAAAACACACCCTCAAAAGTTCATCTTTTAAGTTAGCTTCCAATCCAAGGCATCAAAGTACTCCAGACACATACAGGATATTACAAATAACCACAAAAGACATGTCTCACATTGTTAAATGGCTTATATTCAAGAAGAGAAAAGGAACTCTTTAGAAATAGGCACTACTTTCGAATGGACCACGGAGGGATACACAATGATTTAGTGTAATGTAACCTATAATCTCCATTAAACTAAATACGTTCATTATTGCCATGAAGACCAGTAAGTTTACACAATGAATTGACTGCCGTGAATGTTTTTGATATTTGTAAGATGCAATTGGCACTCAAGAAATTATACATGTATTTTATTCAGAACATAACGGGGCTGATGTGTTGGAATTGTGGCCCTTCCCTAGTCCAAATAATTACAGTAGACGTAATCTACCGATGTGCATTGCATATCGACCTCATATTTATAAAGTAGCCCAAACCCCCATTGCCACAGACCTGTGCGTGAAACTTTCAGATTTCTCTAGTCTGTTTACCATGCTATAATTACAATTTCTATAAACACATATTTATCATTTTATGACTATATAATGTCTGTGGTATACAGAGAAACCTGAAAGTTACAAGTACTCGTGTCTAGTACTGTACAACTATTGTACTCCTCGTTGAGAAAACAACTACTTCATCTACATGTATTAAAATATCATAAAACATAATTTTCAATCAAGTTGGAAAAAATCAATAAATGAATGTCATATAAACAGGTTTGTCATGAACGTTGACGTCGCTCTTGGTTACCAGAAAAATTCCCACGCACGGATTTCAACCGTCATTGTTTACAATCAATTAAGTGCATAAGTACTTGAATTTGTATAGTGTTTTTTAAAAGTGTCCAGCTACAGGTGGTTAGAGTGTGGCTATAATACTAGTTAGTGAAAACATATTTTGGAATGATAAGTAATCATATTATAACGAAAAATCAACTTTTCTTAAAAAAAAAATAAGTTAAATATATATTCAACAAGGTATCCAACTCGAAATCATCCGAAAACGGGATGCATCGTTTTAAAACAGCCATTACTTCATCAATTTTGCAGCGATTTTCACGATCTTGGTCTTATTCAACGCAGAAATAAATTTCCTTTCTGGAAATGTATATGTCTTGCAATATTTTTACAAATACTGGGTCAACTTTTAAGAAATAACACGATACACAACTCGTGTGACCCAGCTGTGATCGATCAGACAGTATTCATGACTGAAATCTTCACGGGGAAATGGGCATTTTCCCTGCAAAGTTCACGAACCTCGATACCATAATTCAATAAAACGTATGAAAAAAAACATTCTTACCGTGCTTGCCATAGAATTATGCATCAAAACTAACTGTCCAGCGCATTTTCAAACCTTTGTTTACATACATTTCAACCAACTGACATTTTAAACACAAGAGTGATTTCATTGCTCCAATGCGGAGTTGTGTCTTTACAACTGGAGATTTCATTCATAAATACGGTCTGATCGATCACAACTGGGTCAAGCGAATTATGTATAGCTTTATTTCTTAAAATTTGACCCAGCATGTGTAGAAATATAACAATATATATACATTTCCTAAAAGGAAATTCATTTCTGCGTTGAATAAGACCGGGTCATGAAAATCGCTGCAAAATTAATTTAGTAATGGCTGCTCAAAACGATGCACCCCGTTTTAGGATGATTTCGAGTTGGATACCTTGTTATATATAAAACGGTAGTGATTTTTTTTTATAGAAAATTTGATTTTTCGTTTTAATATGATTATTTATCATTCAAAAAGATGTTTTCACTAATTATTATCATAGCCACACGCTCACCACCTGTGTGTCCAGCACGTGTGCCGGGAGAACAGGGCTTAATGTATTTTTTGTTAATCTCTATAATATTTATATCCAATCTGTATGAAAAAATGTCGGTGAACATTATTCCGGTGTTAATTTTTGAAAATATTGAGGCATTCGTTAATTATGGATCTAAAACGGAACATTAATCCGCAAAAAAAACACCGGGCATATTGCATATTAGATCGGACACATGAAATTATTTCGAAAGAAAGCAATAAGAGTTTCAATTCTACATGAGTAAGTCTCGCTGTGCACGATTACGCTCTTACTGCTCGTATATATTTGACTCTTGGCAAATAACTAGTGTTTTATTTTGCTTAATCTAAATTGTGTCATGCATCTATATGTACTTAAAGCAGCATGACCAACAGCTCTTTCATATGTGAAAGAGATTGACACGAAATACCTACCCATCTATAATAAAGTTTATATGTGCACTTCAATATTATAGTTTTAAAGCATTTTATGTGGTGCAATATAAAAGTACTCTAGTAAATTTGAAATTATGTAATCGATTTCCTCTCAACATACATGCAAAGTTCCAGATAACTTTTTCAGCAAAATCTTGGTTTACACTCTATAATAATCCAGCCTTAAAGTCTATTATTAATTCTTTTTTTTCAGGTAAATATAATTTTTGGCACATCCGCATTTAGGTTTATAGTCTAAGAAGAGCTTATGACAATTGCCGGGTTACAGCAGACTTTTTGCGATAAAAGGACCAGATAATGGAAAACGTTCGGCTTTTCGACTGTTGTAAAGATGGTCTGTTATTCATAATAACGTTAAAGTGCTGTTGATTTCATAATTGTAATGAGGGCCTAGACGAGTGGGAACTCATTGATAAATGTTTACATTATATGCATTGATATTGAGTTTTACGCATGATTACACATTTTGAATTCTTATTTTATTTTTCCAATGTGTAACCGTACGCACAGAATTTAAGTCTACTTTTTACTAAATTTAATTCAATTTTTTACGACTTTAAGCGTCTTATCTGGAGCTCTGCATACATGCATTAGTAGCATATATTGAAATATATCCATAGACTTTGTTTGGTTATTGAAGGTAATTACTGTACACAAATTATGGTTAGTCATTAACCAAAAAAAAGTTAAGTCTACAAACACGCGGTTAATTTCGGTTCAGTAGCAAATATCTTACAAAGGTGCGCAACTTCTCCTATAACATAAAATTTCCGTTATACGCCGTAAATTTCCGTAGTCCTCCGTAGCATCCTGGAATGACTGTCAATTGACATCAATGTATCATGCATGATAGTATGTTGCTTTGTGCTTGGGTGAAACTCACATCTTACCATCGCGTTAATTTATTAAACGCATTAATATTTGATTCCATTATGCACTGCGCCTATTGCACAAGTCTCTCTGCACAAACCAACATACACATATGCAGCATGCAATTAACGAACAAGAATGTTGCATCTGTACACATGCATGATACCATTAAGCAGAATGTAAATAGACATTGGACATCAGGCAAGATGTAAGTGTCATCAAGCATGAAAAGGTGTCTACATACTAATTGAAAGTACATCAAGAATCATGACACAGTCACAAAGAAGGATGTAATTTTTACCTAAATACCCTTCCATATTTGTCGGCACTGTGTGTTTGCTTAATTTCACTGAAGAACGTCTAACTGGTAAATCTTACAAAAAAGTGATAAATAAGACTGAGTAGCAATTTTTTCGGCGTTGCTGTTTAACGTCAAATTTGGCCTTTCAACGAACTTCTTAAAAGCCCATTGAATTTTAATGAAGAAGTTTCCCGCTTGTAGGTCCGAATGAATTAAATCAAATTTTGCAATTGGCAATTTGATAGAAATCCCCATAAAACATTGCACATAGCTTTCTGAAATAAACAGGGCCACATTGAACGCATTCACGATATCCAACAGCTCTCTTTGCAAAGACCTATCTAGTGTTTCTTGGCCGTGTAAGATCTATAATTAGAACATCGTCACCTAAACATCTACTAATAGAAGAGCATATTTTGAGGAAACAATTCAATAAGAGTATAAAACGTCCACGATCAATAATGTGTAGTTTGTTAAAGATATCACGGCAGTAAAAACATAGCACTTTAAAGAGACCACAATCTGGTACATTTGGTCAATTGTTGCGTCCGTGGCGGACAAAACATTTTTAAAAAGAAAGCGTACAAAAAAGCAAACACAAGTTCTTCGTAAGCTTGTTTTAATCTTAAAAACACATAATCGACAGTCATTCCAGTCAAATACAATACTAACAGTCAGCACTCTAGAGATCAAAATTGCGGATATAAATATTTAATTCAGGGATATCAAGTTTATCAAGTTCGAATTCCGGAAAAAATAGCCGGTAGTCCTGGGGCATTAGGTCCCTTACAGGGATAAAAGGTAAATCCCCGCCCGAGCCGTAGCTAATTGATTTATTGTAGTCTTTCTAGTTGCAATTTCTGGTGAGTACAATGCGGAATATTACGGATATTTGCAACATGTCGAAGATTTTCGGAAAGTAGCGAAGAGGTTTTCGTCAGTTAATATTCATGTCCGTGCCGGCCGCTAACTTATCAGAATCAATAAAAAAGAACCAGGAAAATCGTACCGATCGCAAATTTCCGGAATTCCGATAAAGCTTCAACATTATTTGTTCTCAAATGATCGCGTACTCGAACGAATCTGTCCCTACGCCTCAACCCCTTTAATCTCATCGGACGTACATTAATCTCAAAATCTATCCTTGACGACTCAAATCATATTTCCTGAATAGTTTGGCCTATTGACGTCCCTCTAATTATAACAATGGTCTTTTGGATAAACACCGCTAAGTTGTTGCAATATAATAACCGTTTAAATAGTTACCGGTTTTCATTTAATAAAATGATTAAGTCATATTCGAGATTTCAGCGATTGCCAATATTTTGCTTTTGTTTCTCATAAGCATATGGTGCTTGGTATCTGCTATTGACTCCTATGTAGATTGCAAATATTACATAACCCTTACAGCGGCCGAGCGCAGATATCTGCACTTGGCCGCTAAAAAGAAAAATCTTTGCGCATTAATTTAATTCAAATCTCATTATCATAATCAAAATCATCATCATCGTCGTCGTCGGCACTACTACCACCACCACCATCATCATCATCATCATCTTCTTCTTCTTCTTCTTCTTCTTCTTCCTCCTCCTCCTCCTCATCATCATTAACAACAACAGCAACACCAACTTACATCATCATCAAACAACAATAAACAGCGGTAGCATACAATGTGCTTCATCAACCATACATAATTATATGCGTTAAAACACCATAATAGAACAGCATGAATGAAGCTGTCTATTACTCTTTTATATTTCCTATACCAATATTTTTTTTCGTTAATTGAAGGACTAGTTGAAATCTTCTATAAAAGCCCCCCTCCCCCCCCAAATAAAAAAAAAATAAAACATAATAATAATAACCCTAGCAAACAACAATAAACATAGGGTTAGTATACACTGTGCTTTAGCAACCATGCATAATGAATGTTTATGACTTCGGACCGTTGTGATCAAATTTAAAAAAGCAAGATGGTATGTATGCGGCACACAACACATAGATAATTATAGTTTTATACCTTAAACGTAGTTCATCAAAATAAAGATAAGTTATTATCTATGTAATACTTATTACGTATGCATATTTGTCTAAAACTTGTGAAATGTGATTCGTAAGCCGACGACAACATTATCATTCGGACCCTTCTCCCCACCTAACAATCGAGATTAAACACCTGTGGAGATCCCGATCTTATCAATGAATAAACCGGTTCAATGATGTCAAGTCAAATAAAACATACTATTACTATCCAAATAAATATCTATCAAAAAATGTAAATTGATATACCTACTTAACTAAAACTAAACTTAAACGATTAGCAAGAAAAATATATAAAGAAGAAGCAGGCAAAGTAGACAAATTAATTGTAACATATGTTTTCTCAGTCTCCCACTGTTGAACAATATAAATAGTATTTATCGCCACCCCAAAAGGGATCTTTATCACACGTTTGGCTCAACTAATATATAATTGTGACAGGACAAACTGTCAACAAATACCTTGTTAATGTTTATACATAACTCCAATCAAAGGTTAACTTCCAAGGAAACTGCGGCATGTTAAAACTGTTGATTATGACAAAATGTTGTTTAGTACAAATCAGTACAATAGCGTCTGTTATGTGGCCTATACTAATCCAGTTAAATAAAACTTTAATCGCAGAAAAGTTTAGATTCTTTACACCTTTAAAGGGGCCTTTTCACAGATTTTGGCATTTTTTTTAACTTATTCTTAAAGTGCTTTATATTGATAAATGTAACATTGGATCATATAAGCGTCCAGTAAAAATCAAGAAAAAAAAAAAAGAAAAAGGAAATGAAACATTGCCCGGATGCATGGGTTCGAACCAGTGACCCCTGGAGTCCTGGCAGAGTCCTGGTAGTATAAACGCTTAAGCCTACTGAGCTATTCCGCCGAGTACACATTCTCGACGTATTTTATACCTTAATATAGCAATCTTCGTAGTTTCCAAAAATTTAACGACAAAAACAGAACTCTCCAAATTATTCAATCGTTTCGCGTTGCAACGCTTTATAATTTTTAGGTTTTAAAATCGTCAAAAGATGCATATAATGGCTATATTAGAGCATGGTTAATGTTCAGTATTACTGTTTCCTCACAAATATCATAACTAAAACGAAAACTTACGAATCTGAAACAACTTTTTTCAATTTTGTCAATTTACCAAAGCGTGAAAAGATCCCTTTAAGAAAATATAATAACAGTTTCTTTCCTGTTTTAACAAAATGATACATTTAAAAATAAATTATGAAGCATCGCTAGCAATATTAGAAAGAGAAGTAGAAGGAGAATTATTATCAATAGTAGCAGTAGCAGCAGCAGCAGCAGTAGCAGCAGCAGCAGCAGCAGTAGCAGAATCAGTAGCAGTAGCAGTAGCAGTAGCACTAGCAGTAGCAGTAGAAGTAGCAGTATCAGTAGCCGTATCAGTAGCAGTAACAGTAGCAGTAGCAACAGCAGCAAAGCAGCAGCAGAAGCAGCACAGCAGCAGTAGCAGTAGCACTATCAGTAGCAACAGCAGCAGCGGCAGTGGCAGCGGCAGTGGCAGTGGCAGTAGCAGTGGAGTAGCAGTAGCACTATCAGTAGCAGCAGCAGCAGCAGCACTGGCAGCGGCATGGCAGCGGCAGTGGCAGCGGCAGTGGCAGTGGCAGCGGCAGTGGCAGTGGCAGCGGCAGTGGCAGTGGCAGCGGCCGGCAGCAGTAGCAGTAGCAGTAGCAGTAAGAGTAGCCGAAGCAGTAGCAGTAGCGGCTTTTGCTTTTTTGTTTTAGAAGTGTTTGTCGTATAAGAAGAACGCAAGGAAGACAAATTAATTGTAACATGTGTTATCTTAGTCTCCGTTGTAGTAGTATTTGTTGTATCTACACAGCCATTTTTCAGTCACCTGAGAGACATGTTTTTATAAGAGATTTAATTGTGGACCAATACATCGTGTATTAATCAGTGTACCCACTGTGACACCACATGGGGCGAGGATTAACAGATAAACTAGGCCTTCAATTAATTATGCGCCTAGAGGCAAACAATACTATAACTTACTGATAATTTTAGGATGGGATGTGTTTGTATCTTATTTGAAATTAGCTAGCTTAATTCAAAAACTAATTATAGCCTCAATATTATCACAAGAACATCATCACATATTCATTGTGCAATATATAATCATATCACCATCACAATATGCCAGAGCGTTAGTATTTATTGTGCATACATATCCTACAGCAACATTTACAAAACTTATTACAAACCACCCGCTCAAGCTTTAATTAAGATTGATTTCAATTTATATTATGACATACATTAAAGATCACTGTCAATTAATTAAAAATAGCTTGATGCTTCGTACTCAGCGATTTAAATAAAAGAAACGTTGCGTACACATTAATTGGGGTTAATAAAAAAAGTCTGCAATTAAAATAATCAAATTTAAATATTACTAGATTTAGTTTCAAATTGTCGCTCAAAAAATGTATCAGTTATATCAGTTACTAGGGAATCGATTTGTTTAATCTCCGCAATCCAATATAATTATGGTGTTTGTATGACAAATTAATAGCTATTCGTCATTGAATGTATGATACTCATAAAAATATTGAAACAATAACCACAACAACAACATATGTGATTATGTATATATCTTCTTCAGATACTCTGTGTCATACTTTCAAAATTATCCTCATAAGATTCATAATAATAAAATAAACACTATTGCAATCTTAGTAAAAACCAACTTAGCCGTTATGCTAATGATTTTATGTTCAGTATGCGTGTACATTTCAATATTATATAACAACAAGTGTTCACAAATACCTATGTTTAATAAATATTAAAAACATGAGAACCAATGAAGGTATTTCATTTTAATAGACTAGTTTTACCGTGTGTGTACATTCATATAAAATCTTTTGAAAATCACACTTGAGATAATGTCTTTAGGTTTTGCTATTTCTAATCGATTTAAACACCATAAAACCACCGTATTTTCTCTTACATTCTAAATTTTCTTACATTTCCTTTTTAAGCCAAAATATTTATGTTTTCATGATTCTAAATTTTCGGACATACGGATTTTCGTACAGTCAGTTAAACAGCGCTATTTTATCAGATTTTGACCCTGTTTTTGCTTATCTGATGACCCTTCGGTCATGCATTTTTACAACCGGATTAAAGTAATAAAACAGAATCATGCCTAAGGGCAATCGACATTACATTTGCGTACTTGGGTAAATTACCTTGTAAACCTCTAATAAGCAATGGTTCCTTCCAACAGCGTTTGAAATGATATCGTATTAAGAAAGCCAAACGTTTATTTGTTTTTACTTTTTATATATTATTTCAGTTGATTGCAAAGCTGTTAAGTTGTATTTTTAAAGTAAAGAACGAAGGAACAACACAATAAAATTATGTACACTGATGTATTATTTCTACTTCAATTAAATAATTGACAAACAAACATAACACACTTGTCTCTAAATATTTTTCGTATTTAAATTTTCCAACACGAAAAACAATATCTTTAAGTGAACGGAAACTTATAATTATTACGGCATATAGTAAAAGCAGAGTTGTCTGAACCATAAGTAAAATAAAAAATAAAAAAGACACAGCTTATTTTTCCCCTCAAGTGTTAATGATAATATGGATAAACAATTAAAAATACATAAAGTCAATGTGTTGATTACTCGTTTTGAAATATTGCACAATGCCAATTATAAGACATCTGATTAAAACCAAAATGTATGGTGGAATACCTAATCGGAAATACAAACTAATGATACTATTAATGCAACAACAACAATCACATCTTTTCAAGCGCAATCAGAAAACTGCTACAGCTTTGTATTAACAAACATAAATATGTTTGTGCTTATAGATTTAGATAAACTTCAAATCTTTAATCTTGAATATAATTTATATTTAAAAGCTTTGGTAATGACAGCAACAGCAAAAAAGGAAGTTTTTTATCATCTAATTTTATTTTATTTCATTGTTATTTGTGATGATCAAGGATTGTTGGAATAACAGAGTGTGTCTAGATA
>NW_026273322.1:897500-949648 GCF_020536995.1 Dreissena polymorpha | reverse complement strand
AGAGGAGAGAGAGAGAGAGAGGGAGAGGGAGAGAGAGACTTTTTTATTTTTCCACAGACTACATAAATAATGAAGAAATTGATTTTTGTTCGAATGTGATAGAATGTACACATTGCCGTGGTTCAACATGATTCATAAGAGGTGAACGAGTTCAAAGCAACAAGGCATCGTTATCCATTTAATACTATTTACCATTTAGAAATACAATCGTAATTATTAAATGAGTGAAATAAAAAATCTAATTTTAGTAATGATAAGTTCACAAGATCATGCATGACATAATGATCATTTTTGTATGTACGTCGTGTTATGCTATGAAATTTGCAGTTTGCATTCTCTGTTATGGATGCATTAATTACCTATATACTACTAACATTAATCTTTAGGGGAAAACATCATATCGGTTAAAAAGATAATCGCATGTTGAAACTCTTTCCGTTTATAAAAGACGTTTAATTCATTTTGAAAGTAAGTACTTTTCAAAACCACTGCCACGATTATGTAGTCGTTATATACTTTGATACGAGTAAAAAAAGTAAATTGAGGGAGACATTTGGCCGCGTCTGTCTGTCTCGGAACTATCAAAGTGGATTGCAAATGATGCGTTTAGTGAAGGTTTATAATGCATGCAATCCGTGAATATGATAACTATAGGTTCGATTATGGTGAGATAGATACAAATGTCAGTGAATGCAACCCATAAAATAGATTAAGCTTTATTGATATGCAGTAACGTTATTAGATCAAATGTTGTATACTGATAACGTTTATTAGGCAAATGCATATCATGATTATCATTTATAATATCAACAATGCGAATTTTGTTACAACACGATAATGCAATAACAATAGTACTACATGCAACATTACGATAACAAGCAATACAAAATAATTTCAATTTAATTATCCTTGTCAGTCCACATGCAGTTTGACATACTAATGGAATATTTCTAGAGAAGTAACGATCATTACCCGCAAGCTGTAGGAAGAAAATGGTTATTAAGTAACTTTTAATGAAGTACCCCTTATCAAATAGTTCTAGTATAGCTTATAGTCATAAACATACATTTATACAACCTATTAAAACACATATTACTGTAAATTACACAAACATTTGAATGAAGATGTATTCTTATAAATAATATGATTGTATGGTAAGACATTTATCATGAAGTTTTTACTTTTTAGAGCACATCATGTATTCCCTTAAGTTATTTTGACAAATACGTCAAACTTTATGACCAGAAAACAGTCCAAGACGTTAATTTACATACAAAGCCCTGTCGTTAATGTTTAATCAAATGTGCGGTATGTGCTGCCTGCGATATAGTGCAAACATTTCATGTCATTCTAATTAATTCCATGTTTGATATTTACGGCAAGAACTCGTCAGTAGTGTCATACTTTTTCACATTGCATAATTATTCTTAAAATTGTGCACGTATTTTTGCAAGCTAAGCAACGGCAAATACATTAAAGTACACATTACGCATGCGATTCTTTAAAAGGCTTTCACAATATTCGTTTGTTCTGTTGTTTGATAGTAAGAATTTAAAATTGATCTTTTAATTAAATGTACTTTGTGACCTCATAGTACACAATAGGACATTGAGTGGTTGTGTGGTTGCCAAATCTTTGATGAAGCAATCAACCTAATATATAACTATACTTCGATGAGTGTCTCGCAATGACTTAAAGATTAAATTTGTAAGACGTCTAAACACGAGTTTTCTCTCTTTTATTTACTCTTGTGTTTGCGTGTAAATGAAGTTTCCTTTGTGCCACATAATTATTTATATAAACCTATATATAATTTGACTCTACTGTAACATTAACAACAATAAATGAAGATAAAAAATACGGTACAACATGTTCTATCCAGTGTCTGTAATCTAGCTGATGCATACTCAACAACAAATGTGCTAAAGTATTGATCAGGATCAATCAGAACCTGCACACACCTATGTACGCGGAAAATACACTTATTTTCCGACAAGAAGGAGTAACACATGACAAAATACTCTTCGTCAATGAGCAAATGAACGAATAGTTTCACATCAACCTTACTTACTCGGTTAATTTCATTATTAGTAATTCCATTTTACATGGGCGTCAGGTTGTTTTTCTTACTATGTTCTGAATACATATCTTGCCGCGCAAAGTGCATCGGCTTTCTAGATGTCTTGGAAGTGCACACACGGAACTTCTATCTACGTGTTTTCGTTATTAGTAAGATAAGTTTATGTTTGTTTTCAAACGTCGAAACGGGTAATCTCATGTACCATTACATGTTCATAAGCGTGCCAAAATTCTTCTTAAGCCACAGGCGACCAGCCAGTCTGGTCAGTTGCTACCCTGTACGCTTTTGTGACATAAAAGCTTTAAGGTGACTGTATATAAAAGGATCGCTCCTATCCAGTCACATGTAATAAGACACGGTTCCGCATGACGCCGTTTATACTCTGTTTTAGGCATGTTTCGGCAAATGAAGCACCCATGTGATACAAGTTGTTGATAAGGAACATATATGTCGTGTTCTAAGAAAACTGGGCAAAATGCATGTGCATAAAGTGTCATTCCAGATTAGCCTGTGCAGTCCGCACAGGCTAATCAGGGACGACATTTTACGCCTAAATTGATTTTTTGCTAAGAAGAGACTTCATTTAAACGAAAAATGTCATAAAAGCGGAAAGCGTCATCCCTGATAAGCCTGTGCGGACTGCACAGGCTTATCTGGGACGACACTTTACGTACATGCATTATATACAGTTTTCTCAAAACACGACACATATTATGATCAATGTGAACTCTTGATTTTCAATGATTGATTGTGTTATGCGGGGCATGCATTAAACAACAAATGCTAAATTATTTTAAATTAGTATTCCAATAAGTTATACTTGTACATGTATGAAAGGCTAACATACAGCATGATAATTAGTTGTTTTTGTATTGTCACATGGTGTTTAATTTATATAATGTATCTTAATAAAACCAAGGTGAAAAGTAAATACGCCGTTATTTTTTAATCATTTTAATATTTTAATATATTGAATGTGTATACATTCGTACGCTGCGGAAAAAACTGAATCTGAATAAGATACTTGCCGATATGCGCATGTAATGTTGATATAAATATGAAGTAACATTTCTTATTATATGATTTTGTGAATACTCAGTATTTAGACTGTTACATTTATTATACTGCACAAAATAAATGTTATTTAACACATGCGGTGATAAAGAAGGTATGTTATTATAATATTCTATTTAAATTAAAACATAAAATAAATACCATTGACACAAATCTGAGCTATTAAGCGTCAAATAAGCAGTCTGCATAAAACCACCTTGTCCGTTCCACTCATTTTAATTGGGTCGTCGGTTTAAGCAACGCGTATGAAAACAAAAAGAATTGCAACATGGCTAGTTTGTATTTAATTAATAATACCCAAACAATTGCTTTTCTGACAATAAAGAATAATTAAAAATGTGGTGTATACATTATTAAAGTACGAATTCGCGCTAAGGAGAGGATACTAAACTATTTATTAATATACAGCAATAATGATAACATAAAACAGATATTTAAGTCGTTATCGCCAATAAATGATGCCAAAATTGTGCAAAAACCATTGTAGAGATAGAATGCGAGTTGTAAGCCGAATCAACAAACCTCTTTTACAACATCAGTTGAATGTCCGGAAAAAATATAATATATACCAAAAATATATTATGTATTGGGTTCCATTAATGATTGAACAATTCATTAGTTTTAACAAGTACTGTTTAAGAAATTTGAGCATGATACAAACATGTAAAACATATTTAAACTTATTCAACACTGTTTATACATTCAAATACCAGCTCCAAATGTCCGAATTAACATATTTAATAAACATATATTTAAAATGAATGGTAAAAAAGTTCCAATCGAATGGTATACTCAAAAAAGTATTATTATTATGATTATTATTCAAACATAACGTTTTTCTCTTAGGCCATGTCATATCCGGAAAGATTTTACGTTTGTTTCCCCACTTTGAAAAGTCAACATGAAAAAACTTTCATTATGAAAAGATATTTACCATGCGTTAAACACATTTTATAAAGTACTATACCGTATGCATACACATTGAAAATAGTACATGTATGTATAGTCGCTAATGAATAACAAGTGGACCATACTTTTAACCAAAAGATGAGATTTTGTCATCAGATCGAAATCTTATACATATAAGAAAAGACCAGTGTATCTACAGTTTGATACCTGTTACAACAAAAGTTATGAAACTTATCTTTGTTAATAATCTAATGGCCGTACTAAGTTGTTTCATTTTGAAAGCTTGTATGTGTATATACTCGATTGTACGTCCTTGCTTATAATCTGTATTATATGTCATGCTCTTCGTGAATAGAGGTAAACAAAAGTCTATCTATTAAAAAGTCTATCTATATCAATGATTAGTCATAGAGTGTGCGTTGACATTGCATGTTCACGCAGAAAAACGCATGCCCCCTCGTTCGTATTACCTACAGAGAAGATACATTTCTTGCGTTTAGCGGACCCGCCGTCTAGTAACTGAACACTGGTGCTAAACCCTTAACTACTAATTCGTCTTTCCAGTCCTACCCAAATACCAAAAGCAGAGCATCTTCTGGAGAATGTTGCGTATCGGCTATTTAGCTATCTCACTTAACTCCCCATAGCACATAAAATGTTAGCCCCCATTGAGCTTACCGTGGATCATACAAGCATTTATAGCATCCTGTTCTCCAGACTGTATCATGCAGTGGATTCTTCTTTATAAATGATGACAATATTTATAAATGATGACAATAAATGCAGCATCGTATCATTATCGTTTACACATGGTTAATTACATGCTTTCCTCTGGTTTATATAGAAATATAAATGATTTAAACAAGAGGAAAAATATAAACCATTGTATCATAAAACAGTAACAATCATCATTGAAAATTATCGTGAGATGGCTTTCAAATATTTTTTAAGTGTACACTGGTAGGCAAAATGACGGACTTTGTTGCATTTAAATACCCCATGTATTTAGCGGCACAATTAACATACCAAACCAAGTATACACATTTAAGCCATAAATCCTGACTCAAACTTAATTGTTTCCGGAAACAGAAGGAATTAAAATAACTTGACGGTGTGATTGTCGCCATTGTCTTTTGATCTTTGTAGGAGATGCGGAGCAGTCTTCCGAGACACTTTTATTCGAAAGCCTGTATCCTGAGTTTTGTGTCTGCGTGAAGCGTCCAGGTCTCGCAGCCCTACAGTAGGATGGAAACTACCAGAGACTTATAGAGCCTGTACTTGATTGTGAAGCTGGTGGAACTGGTTGATCAAAACATGCTCAGTCTGGCCATCGTCGCCATGGCGATTCTTATCCCGACCTCACAGGTTCGGGTGCCATAAATTGACAGGTTGCTCCAAATTACTTGAAGTCGGTCACTTCTTTCAGCTCCTCGCCTTTCATGGTAACGTTTGCGTTGGTTGGTGTTGTTCGTGCTGTTCCATCCCACAAGCTCCTGTTCTTTCAGAGTGTCTGTTGGTAAGGTCTTGGAGTTCACTGCTGGTAACATTATTGAGCTTAATGGAGGCGTGGCGGTCTTTGGTTATCTCGTGTCTAACCTTCTCAAGGACAAGGTTAAACAGGGAAGGAGAGTTGAGACGTCCATAACCGCCGCCCACTGAAGGCAAAAAGTTACCTAAATGCCCAATGAGAAGAACTTCGCTGCTGGAGTTCTCGTATTCTTGGTCGACTTGCACCAGTCCTTCCTAATTGTTCAATTCTTTCAGCACCCTCCATATGTCATCATGCCATACGCGGTCGAAAGCTTTCTTTAAGTCATTTACAAATACTTAACATACTTATTATCAGTTTACCTATTTAGAGGTGTGGGTTTGTGTCTGTGTTTGATTATATTGGTGCGAAAGCTGTTCCATAGAAACAGAGGGGGTATACACGTGACAGACAAGATGGCGACGTCCATGCTGAGGCATGTATTTGTCGTCGTTTCATACCCTTTATTACTTGTATTATTTTTTTTTCCGCTCACTTTCCAGCCATATTAGGAAGAAAGTTACTGGCTTTATTTCATAGTAATATTCTCTTTACTCGGTGCGAAATTTCTTAGCGGGATGACCTTATTAGGGCTCCACTAAGAAAATGTGCGGGGAGTAAAGTCGAGATATAAAGCGAAGTTAAACACGAAATAAACGCTAATAACCTTTTTACTAATATGGCTGGAAAGTGAGCGTCATTTAAAAAATAAACAAAAGTAATAAAGGGATTAAAGGGACTGTCCAATGGATTAGTTTCCTGAATTTAGCAGGCTATTATTTTGATATTAATTAATAACATTCGTTAATTTGAACCATATCCAACTCAACCTTTTGCTAAAAACTACAAAACTAAAGAGCAACAGCCAAATTGTATTACGACTTTTGCGTCTACCTTGGAAATCCCTTTCTATTTGTATATTGCGCTTCGTGTCACGTGATTCAGACACAAACAAACAAAATGGCGGAGGCTTTGAAATCTACAATGATCAAACTAGCTAAAGAAACTTCAGCGTACAGTTTATATAGTATAGCCAGTCAAAATCATAAAAAGCGACATTTAAAGTTATGGTAGCCAGAACTATGAGCGAACTAGTAAGAAAATATGGTTTTATTGATTTAATATATATTAAGATTCAGATCTGATTTTATTTAATTCAACAAGATGAGTTTATCTGCCGTTTAATGGTAGCGGATTGTTGGGGTTTGCCTTGCAATTCGATTCTAAGGCCAGCATTTTTTTATTTGTTTTACGGGAAATTTTTCAAAAAAAATTAGTCGGGGGGGGATAAATAAAAATAAAATCATGAAAAGTGAACAGTCTACCAAAAAAAAATAAAAAATGTCTAAACCGATTTTTTTTATATGTAAAAGCTCCTTTCGCATGTATTATACTATATTGCTTCTCTAGAGACCATTAACCACGCCAGGTGTGTAGTGTATTATAGTGATCGTTAAACTTTTGTTGAGTATAAATCATATGTATGTTTATAACAAATATAGCAAGCATTTGACTTAAATAAAAAAGAATTGAAAACTTTTTTAATTGTTTAATAGCTTTAAATAACAACCAACTTTGTAACTTTCATCCATGGGTGGAATATGCACACTAAAAATATTATTTAATACACAACAGACTTGCTTTATATCATGATAATTTGTAATCATGACAAAAAAATGAGCCACATAACAGGAAATTGGACCTTAGGGCGATTGCGACCATTTTGGCTCCAAAAGAGCAGTCTGATCAGGATCCAAACTGTTCAACATAATTGTCATTCAGTTAGTACTTCTAAAGATGTTAAGCAAACACTTTGGATCCTGATCAGACTGCGCTTGAATTGATCTTGATCCAAACTTTGTGTAGTGAAAGTTCTTGTACATAAAATGTGAATATTTATTTAAGAAACCGTGAGTTATAGACTTATAAAAACATGTGCTGCATTTCATTTTATTTTCAGAGAGTGTTATAGTGTTTATATATGTAAAGTGAACACAAGAGGCATGACTACAATATTTGGTGTGTAACATCGTTATGAGGTTCTCTTTGAAGTTTGTTCAAATCATACAGAAAATTTACCCTCCCTAGGGGTTACTGTTTTGCTTATAAATATAAATAATAAAATCATTCTCTGAAACCGCAAGGCCCTTTGGTTTGTTGCGTTGCATGTCATCCATATAGAGATTCTTTGCTAAGTTTCCTCAAAGCATGTCTCCGTGGTCAAAACTGTTTGCGCTTCAGGGGTCAACTGATTTATATAGATAAATGTCTTTGATAATCCCTAACAACACAGACACCTCAAGGGTCAGGGGTTCAATATTTGATGTGTAACATGTTAGTGTTTTCTTCTTCTAGGTGTGATCAAATCATACATTTGGAGTTAAAAATAACCCGTCCTTGTTTCACATGCTTAATATTTACTTATATAATAAAGAGTTAAACAATATTATTCTCTCAAAACGCATGGGTAAGGTATTAATTATTTTGTATGTGACATTGTATGGCGATAATCTTCGTAGGTTTTGTATCATGTCCATTGGCTTCACATTTGGCCTAAACAAAATATTGAGGTAAAAGACACAATATACCTAGACACCTAGATTCATTTTCATTGAATATTTTCTTACGTGAAAGCCGTACAAAGAAATAAATAGCAACTATGATTGAATTGTTTATTGAACTTTGTAATTGTATATTTTAAAATAGTATTTTATTTTAATAATTTCGTCAAAGACTCACAGTATTGTCATAATAAAATGGTGTAAACTTTTGCACATATTATTTTGTTCCTCTCTTATTCGCAGTTTAAGTTCAAATGAAAATTTCTATGGCATGTGTTGTCTGTACTATTTTAAGGAGAAACAGCAATAACATGTTTTGGATATATAATAAACATAGAGAGCTATATAAATGTAAAGATAATAATAACCCTCGGAACAAATACATAGAGCCGATTGAGCACATTTATCAACAGAGCCTGAGGTGTGATAAATTTATTTGCATTCCTTGCAGTACAAATCTTGCAGTATGAAAACATTATTTACAGTTGATAGAACATAATATTTCGGCTAAATAAAAACTCATTTTTGGAAAATAATGTCAAGAAAAATAAATTAAACTTTCTTGTGACTTTGACGGACATACGAACATCGGGACCCAATGTTATTTTCTTCAGAAGCTGTGTTGCATACTTTTTTTCTAAATAAATAATATATATGGGTGGGGAATGGGATAATTGATGCAAGTACCTATGGTTAAGTCCTCATGTTCATTATAAAGAAACGTAAAGTAGTACTTCTTGGACATTTTCGGGATGTTGATTTTTATCTATAAAAATATGACAGGATATCCATTTTAATAAATACGCATATTTATTAAACCTACCCAAAACTTTTTAACACACCGAAAGTTATCGATGGTGACACCTCTGCATCATCTGCAAAAACTCATTATTATTTTGAATTTCGTATCACATAATATGGGCATGATGTCAACAATGGTGTTCTGAAGATTATCTTTTCTAATTGAAATTGTTTCTGCTCCGTTTTTAATTAATTTGATTTTAAAATATGCTACATTTGTCTCGTTGATGTTAATGTCCGCCATTTCGGAAATGCAATATGAAAATAATTTGTTAAATACTCACCGATTGGCTAATAGCGTGTGGTATTGGCTGCAATAGCCAATGAAAATCGCTGACGCTTTACAAGTCGAATTGGCACAACGAAACAACTCGTATTATAAACAAATTTTGAACAACACTTTCGGCAATCTGCGCAAATTTTTTTCTAGTTTTGGATAAAATACTAGGTCGGCGGGTGAAATGTTAATAAAAAAACGAAAGTGACTTTTATTTTTATTTGTATTTGTCGAAAAATAGGGTCGGTCGCTCCCGTAAAACAGATAATAAAAAATACTGGCCTAAATGTCGCTGGTTTACAAATTAGACGATAGTAGACCACTCCAACAAGAAAATAAGAATCTATTTAACGTATTTTGACTTGATGATTTTCTCGTTTTGATTTTTGAATTTTGTGTAGTTTATTTTGCAATCTACGTTTTTCATTAACTTTTAAATTTTGCTAATAGAAGCCAGTGGAATCTTCCACAGTAAATTTGTACCCAGATCATAAAGCACAAATAAGTCAGTGTATTTTTTATGTTTTTTTATTTAGACCAAAACAGAGGGAGAGATGAGAAGAAGTAAACGCGTGAGACAGTCATCTAAGAGAATGTTGTTGTATTCTCAGGACACAGATTCAGTAAGTTCATTTTAATGCTCTTGTGAGTACACATTTTAATTATGTGCCATTTATATGATAAATTCTCCCACCTTGTCAACCGGAGGGGTATAGTGAATTGTGTATATCTATTTGTGACCAGCCAAACTAAGAAGAAATAATAATATCACCCTTGTCCGCTCTGTGTTGATAAATGCAGGTTTGACTATAATCCATTATGATTTACAAGGTAGAACTATCATTGTAAAGGCCTGAGAGTTGAACAGTGACCTTGGCTTAGAATAGTAGTTTTTGCTTTTCTTCACAATATTTAGGTCCGAAGTCTGTGGATGTAGGCTGTGGTTGCAAATAACATGTAGTAAATCGAGAAATGCACTTTAACTCATGTGATTAGGTCATGACATTGACATCATGTTTTTGTCATTTTAGGATAACTCTTTTTGCTATTATTTTTTCAATTTTCTGCATTACTTGGTTTTTATCGAATGCATGATGTTTTATTTGTTACACTCAGGATTCAAGTCTACAGAAGGGTTAAGGAAAACGTCCTGCCAGAAAGATCCAGAAAGTTGATACATTAGCAACAACAACTAAGGGGACACTGGAACACCATAGCACGTCTGACGATGTAAGACTTGCTTTTATTTGATTATTAAGTGCAGTTAGTGAGTTATGTTTTATACTTGTCATTCTAACATGGAACCTCATCTTTTAAGTGATTCACCAAATCAACGAAAATCTAAGGTTTGTTTTTCGTGTTTGTTGAAAATATAGACAGAAGAATTCTAGTTTATAGCTTATAACAGATTAATAAGCATGCATGTAGATTGGAATAATAACAATACATATTTAAACAATCATTTGATCATTATGTCTACCCGTTCTTTCCCTCAAGAAAGGGCCACTTTGGAAAGGTTGCACTGTATTAAGCATAATTTCAGTATCACTGAACTCATTTCCAATAAAGTTATATGCCAAATAGTTATTTGTTCACCATAAATTCTGCTCTTTACACCTAGTTTGTTTGAGACTCTCATACAAAACGGGCCATTTTGCTCATGAAGAACGTTGTGGGGGAGACTTATTTTTTCACAAACAAAAACCTGCAAGTTATTGTTGTGTTCACTTCCCTAAAATTTTCTGTGGCAATATAGGTTTTTATTTAAACATTGTCAAAACAAAGCTTTTTTGCACCGACTCACTAGAATTTGCTTAAATACCATTAAGTGCTGTTTTTTTTAGCTCACATGAGCACAACGTTCTCGTGGTGAGCTTTTGTGATCGCCTTTTGTCCGTCGTCCGTCGTGCGTTGTCCGTTGTCCGCTATGCGACGTCAACATTTGCCTTGTTCACTCTCTTGATGCCACATTTATTGTCCATCTTCATGAAATTTGGTCAGAAGATTGGTTTCAATGATATCTTGGATGAGTTCGAAAATGGAAACGTTTGCTTGAAAAACATGGCTGCCAAGGGGTGGGGCATTTTTCCTTATATGGCTATTTATGGCTATAGCAAAATCTTGTTAACACTCTAGAGGCCACATTTATTGTCCGATCCTCATGAAACTTGGTCAGAAGATTGATCCCAATGATATCTTGGATGAGTTGAAAAATGGTAACCTTGGCTTGAAAAACATGGCTGCCAAGGTCGGGGCATTTTTCCTTATATTGCTATATATGGCTATAGTAAAATCTTGTTAACTTTCTAGTTTGCTCAATCTTCATGAAATTTGGTCAGAACATTTGTTTACTGTGTAGTAAAGTTTGGTTTTATTATGTCAATATTATGTGACATTAACTGTATTATGTAAGTTTTCATAACACAGAATTTTCATAGTTAACATAACTGTTTTAGTCATTAACACTTATAATAGCCTTTCAACTAAGAGATAACTGAAAGAAAGACAACATGTACATGATTTTGCAGTATTTATGCAGTATTTAGACCCCTTGTTTAACCTGGTTCAGTAATCTATTTTTAGTTCTGCTCTGGAATTTGGGAAGATATTGATCATTGATAAATGCACTGTTCTGAGGAAAAATGGACTACTCTGCCATCTCTTCTGAACTGTATAAAATAAGCTGTTTTGGCTGATTTAAACACCTCTTGATGCTTTCTTGAAAAGTTAACAGCTCTTGAAAAAGGTTGGAATTTTGAAATAATTAAACTCTAAATTATTTTAACACCAGCATCAAGACATTTTGGCATTATTTTCTAAATTATTCTTATTATTTAGATTATTTTTATTTGGCATTTTCTAAATTAGAAAGACTCTATTCTATTTCAATAACTTTAGTAATTTTTTCTTATTTTTACATTTGATTCACTGAAGTTTCCTAGTCTCCATAAATATTGTTATTCAGATTAAATTAGACCTATTTTGTAAACTAGATTTTTGAAGCACTTTCTAGACTAACAGTAACTTATATTTATATCAGTTTTTTTTGACAGATTTTGAACTTCTTTTTACATTCATTAAGTTATTTGCTGTATGTTGTTCATTTTTGTAACGATACTTAGATTCTTTAGATTTGGCTTGTACCTGTTCTTAATTTTCTGTCATTGTTCTTCATTTTTCGAGTTCTTGGAATAAAAATTAGTTATTTTTGTTAAAGCTGCCTTGGTTTTCACTTATAAAAAAATTCTTTTAGTGTATTTAGGCGTCCCTGACTGAACGCCTTTAGTTAATTGAATAACAACCAGTCAGTATAGTCATCCTGACCGGTAATAAGAGTTCGTCAAATAAATATTTCCGCATTACATAAGTGCTCACAAAGTTACATAACTTGTAACCGTCCTGTGACCGGTTTATTTGAATAAGCGAAGGAGACCGCACTACCACACCTGGATAGGACAGTTGAATTCAATAATGGTTTGGATCGGTAAAAAAACATGGCCGCCAGGGGGGGGGTCTTTTTCCTTATATTCATATAGTAAAAAAGCTTGTGAACACTCTACAAGTCACATGTTTTGCCTATTAATCATGACATTAGTTATGTTGATGTCTCGGAGTTTGAAAATGGTCATGATCAGTGAAAAAACATGGCCGCCAGGGAGTGGGGCAGTTTTCTTTATATGTATATAGTGACAACATGTGAACAGTCTAGAAGACATTTTTTTTCCAATCTTCATGAAATTTGGACCTATCTTGGAAGAGTTAATAAATGGTTCAGGTCTGTTAAAAAAACATTGCCGCCAAGGGGACATTTGTTGTTCATTCTTCATGATACTTGGTTAGAACATTTGTTCCATTGATATCTTGGGCTGCAAAGAACAGGTCATTTCTTTTTATCTCAGGTAAGCGACTTTGGGCCTTTCAGGCCCTCTTGTTTAATCTTGATATCAAGTCAATACTTAATTGAGGGTAAATTCTGAAATAATCATAAGTTTATTTCATGTGGTCATACTTTTACCCTGAGGATTTTATAATTGAATTTCAGTGACAGTTATGCACTAGTTATTAATATCCAATCTCTCAAGATCAGTTAATGTTTAGGGTTAATTGATTACTTTTGTGTTATACTGATTCTTGAATTTGGTATTGAGTTTAACTGTGTAATTTCAGGAAATAATTGAAAGTCTTAAGACACCGAAAGGAAAGAATTTTTGAAAGAGGTTTGTGAGAGCCAACCGAGTTTCATAATAGATATTGCTAGAATTTTATCAAAAAGGAAAGAGAAAAAGGACCAAGACCCCCCCTGTGTCCAGTCCGGAGTGGTGCTCTTGTCACAGATGCCCACAATACGAGAGAGTGGAAGATCGAGTTTGCTGTGGGATGGTCCCAGAATTATGCTCAAGTCACAGACCTGTGAGTAAGATTCATGTATTAGGAGTTTCTGTAACTGAATATCTTAAGTTGTGCAGCGTCATATTGTGTTATAACAAGGACTTAGAAATGAATCGATAATGTTCTACCATGCAAACCTATTGAATATCCCATCTTAAAAAATAATCCTGCTATAAAGGCAATTTTGTCATGTGGGAAAATCTTTTACTGAATCATTATTAGCTTATTATGCCAACAAAGATGCTAAGTTCTAAGACATTGTGTAGTTGTTTGTCATCTTGCTATTTTATTCAATACAATTTATGTTTTTATATGAGTAAGGAAAGGATAACTCTTTTTTTTTGCTTAAAAATTGTTAAGTTTGCATACCATTTCAATAATTGTATTCCATTGATCCAGTGCATTGATACCATCAACACCTTTCCACCCCTTTATATAAGTCGCGTTCTTAGAAAACTGGGCATAATGCATGTGCGTTAAGTGTCGTCCCAGCTTAGCATGTGCAGTCTGTACAGGTTAATTAGGGACGACACTTTCCTCCTAAATTGGTGTTTTGCTAACAAGAGACATTTTAACAAAAAATGTCATTAAAGCGGAAGGTGTTGCCCCTGATGAGCCTGTGTGGACTACACAGGCTAATCTGGGACGACACTTTACGCACATGCATTATGTCCAGTTTTCTCAGAACAAGGCTCATATAGTCTAGTGTGCTGTCTCACGGACTGCTGATTGGAGTTACATTTGCAATGAAGTTTATAGTAAAATCTGCTACAATTTCTTTGTAGGAGATGACTCTATCGGTGCTGGATAGGATGACCCTCTACAGTCAGCAGCAGTATCGACAAGATGTTTTTCCTTATGCAGAGACACTAGAAGATGTCAATAAATCTGTCAGTCATGCTGCATTCAGACAATTTACCATCTTAATGCATGGGAAACTGACTGCTGGAGACAGAAGAACTGTCCCAGCATGTTGTGTTAAATTAATAAGGGAGAAGTTTCCTAGTCCTTAAGGCCACTATACAGGCTTCGTACCTGGTGAAGGCCCAGTGTTCTAATTATTTTGCATATTTATGCCCCCCCCCCTTCGAAGAAGAGGGGGTATATAGTTTTGCACATGTCGGTCCGTCCACCAGATGGTTTTCGGATGATGACTTAAGAACGCTTAGGCCTAGGATCATGAAACTTCATAGGTACATTGATCATGACTGGCAGATGATTCCTTTAGATTTTCCGGTCACTAGGTAAAAATTCAAGGTCACAGTGACTCGAAACAATAAAATGGTTTCCAAATGAAAACTCTATAATAATTAAGCCTATGATCATGAAACTGCATAGGTACATTGATCATGACTGACAGATGACCCCTATTAATTTTCAGGTCACTATGTCAAAGGTCAAGGTCACAGTGACAAAAAATGTATTCACACAATGGCTGCCACTACAACTGACAGCCCACATGGGGGGCATGCATGTTTTACAAACAGCCCTTGTTGCTATTCTTTTTCATTTATCAGACATTGAACTTTTCTTAGTTTTGATTATTTTTTGTTCTGGATGCTTTTTTGAAACATTTATATTTATGCAAATCATTTGAATTATACTTAATCATTTGAATTTTTCAGTTCTATGCATTTTGTTTTGAAATACCATTTTGTGTGAAATGTGCTAGTTTATTATTAAAACTTGCTCAGCAGTTTTTACATTTGTATGCTTACTTTGGTGTCATTTGAATGAAATACCACAAGTACTCTGGATTGTAAGATGAAAAAAATAAAAGAAGCAATGACATATTTCTTAAGAATACTATGTAAATAAACTAATTGAATATCAAAATTCATTTCTTGTATACTTATTTTATTTTCTTGTTTGAACTTGAATAGTTTGATTTCTACACTTTTTAGCTCACCTGAGCACAATGTGCTCATGGTGAGCTTTTTTGATCGACTTTTGCCCATCGTGCGGCGTCTACATTTGCCTTGTTAACACTCTACAGGCCACATTTATTGCCCAATCTTCATGAAATTTGGTCAAAAGATTGGTCTCAATGATATTTTGGATGAGTTCGAAAATGGTAATGTTTGCTTGAAAAGACCGTTCATAAAAAACAGTCAATAGTGTATAACCTGTTTGTATTTTTATTTTTTATATCATTTGCTTTTATTCAATTTTAAGTTTGCATTTTGATTTTTTATTATGCCCCCTTCGAAGAAGAGGAAATATGTTGTTTTGCGCATGTCGGTCGGTCTGTCGGTCCGTCCACCGAATGGTTTCCGGATGATAACTCAAGAACGCTTACGCCTAGGATCATGAAACTTCATAGGTACATCGATCATGACTCGCAGATGACCTCTATTGATTTTTAGGTCACTAGGTGAAAGGTTAAGGTTACGTTGACTCGCACAGAAAAAAAGTTTCCGGATGATAACTCAAGAATGCTTACGCCTAGGATCATGAAACTTAATAGGTACATTGATCATGACTCGCAGATGACCCCTATTGATTTTCAGGTCACTAGGTCAAAGGTCAAGGTGACTCGACACATTTAAATAGTTTCCGGATGATAACTCAAGAAAACTTACGCCTAGGATCATGAAACTTCATAGGTACATTGATCACGACTCGCAGGTGACCCCTATTGATTTTCAGGTCACTAGGTCAAAGGTCAAGGTCACAGTGACAAAAACGTATTCACACAATGGCTGCCACTACAACTGACAGCCCACATGGGGGCATGCATGTTTTACAAACAGCCCTTGTTTATTTTTATATTGAGTCATTTTGTTTCACACTTGATATTTTGTTAGATTAGGTTTCTTAAAATACATTTCAAACTATGACATATGCTAATGCATGAATAAACATTTAGAAATCAATTAAAAAGCAACAAGTTGCTGTTGAAATTAAAAAAAAATATTATCTTTTTATTGTTCAACCATGTTTTGTATCTTGTGTGCTTTCTTTATGTAGTAACCTGTGCAGACTGTCTACATTTTAGCTCAGCCGAGCCTTTCATATCTATTTAATTGATATACAATTGAGGTATTTTATTCAGTGTGATAAGAACTTGTTCCATGCATGGAAGTTTGAAATGTTCTTTACAAATTTTGTATTATATTCATCTGGTGTCAGAAAATGGATCGAACTCAATACATGCACATAGATATGTGACAGGAGTTGAGAACTCATTGAAGCTGGTTCGAGTGTATGATGCTGGCATTTAATTATTTAGGTGATTTGAATTTTAAATGAGTATGGCCATTAAACAATATTAAATGTTTATGTGTAAATAGAACACTGAGGCATATCTGGATACACTATCACATTCATAGTATAGATAATTAAAGAGGAAACTACTCTCGAGGTCAATTATAAGAGGCTTAGAGACATTGACTACAATGGTTTATTAAATACAGGTAATAAAGAAGACAATGAAAAACACATATCGATAATCAAACAAAAAATGAAACTTTTTGTAAGAAAAATTGTGTTCTTTACATGTTTAACAAGAAACCGTCGTAGACTGGTGAGGTTCCCCAAATTTTTTTTTGTCACAATATTGCACTATATATTCAGATAAAAGGAAACGTCTTGAGGGGCATAACTTTGGACAAAAATTATAAGATGGATGGATTAAAGCTTCATTGAATTCCAGTCAGTAGTTGGGGAGAAATAGTTCGGACAAGAATTGCATTATATGTACAGTTTATAGAAAATTTCAAAGGCCATAACTCTGTGAAAAATCATCCTACCTTACCGGCTGATAATATGCACATCTCCTGTTGGTAGTGAAGCTTCCCATAAAGTTGCATTGAATTCCCGTAATAAGTTGCTGAGAAATAGCTCGGACAAGAATTGCACTATATGTACAATGGAAAATTTCAAAGGGCCATAACTCTGTGAAAAATCATCCAACGAGAGCCGGCTGATAATATGCACATCCCTTCTTGGTAGTAAAGCTTTCCATAAAGTTTCATTGAATTCCAGTAATTAGTTGCTGATAAATAGCCCGGACAAGAATTGTACTATATGTACAATGGAAATTTTCAAACGACCATAACTTTGTGAAAAATCATCCGAAGAGGACCGGCTGATAATATGCACATCTCCTCTTGTAAGTGAAGCTTCCCATAAAGTTTCATTGAATTCCGGTCATTACTTTCTGAGAAATAGCCCGGACAAAAATTGTGCACGGACGGACACAGGGACGGACGGACGAAGCGGCGACTATATGCTCCCCCCAAAATAAATTTTGGGGGAGCATAAAAATGTATTGACAAAGATCGCACAAAATATATAAAAAATAAAAAAATACAATTATGCTAAATTCAATATTAAAACTTCCTGAAAAATGTCATTGCATTGTACAACCAAGAGCATTCATTATTTATACCATAATATAAGATTGTACATTTTCAAAACACTTCTAAAATTATATAAACATTAAAGATGTGAAACTTAATAGTTATCTAACAAAGATAACTTCTGCGTTCAACTTCAAATGAATATCAAACACGTCTTGGGCAACAATTCATGTTTTTCGCTTTTCTCAATCTAGATACATGCTGATCTTTAAGTATTGATGTAGGTGGAGGGGTGGCAGGGACTATAGTTGATCTAATTCTTTTGGGGTCTTCAGGCAGCTGTTCACATTTGCCACTTATTCCTTTCTTGCCTATGGTGAATCCATTTATAACTTCAGTGATCAAACGGGTTATGTATGTTTTTTCACAGGTCTTGTGCTCCAATTACCAGCAGCTTTTGAGTACACTCTTTTTCTCATGAAAGATTATTTTATAACTAACATGATGTTTGAAAAAATGAAATGACAATTGCTAAAACAAAACCGAGAATTAAGATCTATAGACAATATATATGAACTCTTTAAAGCTTATTACTTCTCTTAAATTTGGTTGTTTTGACCTTTGACCTTGAAGGATGATCTTGACCTTGACCTTTCACCACTCAAAATGTGCAGCTCCATGAGATTTACATGCATGCCAAATATGAAGTTACTATCTTCAATATCGCAAAAGTTATGGCAAACAAACAAAACAATATACAGGGCAAAAACAATTATATAAATACCTCTCATTTCCTTCTTAACAGGACGATTCAAGTGTTTTGAATAATCTATTGCTGCTAACTGACACCTGCATCTATAAACAGCATAGCTGAAAAAAAAATTAGAAATGAAACTCAGAAAATATCATGCAACTCATCATGTGAAAATCTGCCTTTAGGACTTTGATATTGTTACACTAGATATGAACTAATTCAACACCAATGACTTGACATATTCATAATCAGAATTCATTTCTTGATGAACTACTAGTTGTTTAAACATCCTGTGAGCAAATACAAAACTCCTGTTCGTAAATAATTTTACTATCACATGATGAAACAAGAGCACCGCATAACGGGTGCCACGCTAGGCTTCGAAAGCTTGTCAGAATATCTTTTTTTAGAGGTCACAGTGACATTGACCTTTGACTTAGTGACCAAAAAATGGGTGTGGCGTGTAGAACTCATCAAGGTGCATCTACATATGAAGTTTCAAAGTTGTAGGTGGAAGCACTTTGATTGTAGAGAAAATTGTCAAAGTTTTAGCACGACGCCGGCGGACGACAGAACAACGACGAGCTGGCTGTCGACACGACAACGACGAGCTGGCTATGACAATACCTCGGGTTTCTCCGAAAACAGCCGAGCTAAAAATATATTCATACTTTAGTCATGCGGGCAGTTTATAACGCGACTTGTCACAAAGGGTACATCATTTTTACATTATTAAAATGTAAATTCTCAAAAATAAAGAGCATAAATTCCTTTGTTCAATGAGCATGTGTTCATAAAATAAAAAAGAAACACTTTAACAAGTGTATTTTTTTAAACATTGAACTTTTTATTTACCTGAAAGCATTTCGCTTTGGTTCGGAGCATATCCTGGGCACCCGTATTACCGGTGACGTAAGCATTCATTTGTAAATAAATACTATTAAATGCAACTTCCGTAAAAAAAACTTCATGTTATTATCAGAATCATTCATTTTTCCTCAAGTGAACATGAAACGTACCTTATATTTCAACGAAAACTCATTTTAATCCATCACAGAAGAAGGTCACTGTCCGCCATTTTGGTTTCTACTGTTTACTTCTATTACCGGTGATGACATAGTTTTCACTCAGACACAACACATTTTTAGAAAATCACAGTTTACTCAACTAAACTTCCGTACTGTTGAATATATACAAACAATATATCAAAGTTTACAAAATTTTAAGATCAACAGGGTTAACAGGGTTGAAATATTAATTTCAAATATTCTCTTCATTTGTTTTGTTTTCATGTTATTATTTCCTTTTAACTCATGGTGTTGACATGGTTTACTTATTAAGCAGTGATCCAGTGGCCAGTCTAAGAGTTTAAGTCAGTTAAGCATGTGATTATCATATGTCAAGTTTATGTAATTGTTCAGTCAGGCTTGACCAGTGATTTTCCCGCCCTTTCCTTAGTCTACTGGTCACTTCCAACTTGGACACAGACCTGTTCACACCTACTTTTAATATATATATATTTATACCACGAGAGTTGCTATTATATAAGGTAAGTTCTATTTCTACCTTTTGCATTTACTCTTTCTTGTATTTGCATGTGATATGTTTTATATATTTGTTACTTTGCATATAATAACATAATGTCTGATATCATGTTTTTATATGTTTCAGAGACATGGAATTCGTATATAAATCGACCAGAAAACAATTAGCACTCATTTTCACAATGAGGACACAGGAATGTAGAATTTTTCCGCAAACACCGCACTGGAGTACAATATTTTGATGAGTCCAGTGGCTGCATTTGTCACATTTACCCCACTGAATAATTTCTAGTGTGTATATTAAGTTTGTTGCATCTGGTGAAGTGTTGCCACATACACAACACGGAGTGCTGTCAGCTTCATCATCAGTCAGTTCGGAGTCTCAATCATCAATGTGAGGAGCATTAAGTCCAGAGGTGCTTGGTTGTGGTGACGCACTATGTTTGTTGGAATGTAAGAGCGTTTTTGTTCTTTTGAACCTTAACTTGTTTTTGCCATTGTTGTTTTCTTTGTTGTTGTGACAACATCTATTTTCTTCAGTGTGCTTTCTTTTGATGGTGACATCAAATAACCAGTGACAGATGGTTGTAATTTTTCTTTTATGTGGCTTTTCAATAACTTTTGTAATTTTTCTTTTTTCTAAAAAGCTTTCTGTTTTGTTTTCAGGAATGACTACAGCCTGTGTATTGGTGTAAATAATTGATTGGGCTGTCTTAGAAGGGAGAATCTGGTTCCTCTGCACAGGGTAGACACCAGCTTTTTAATGAATATATGAGATTTTTTGGAGTAAGACCCTTGTTATATGCTTTACTTGACAATTCAGCAATATTCAAACGGGTTACCCGAAGACCAGGATTGTTTCTCAAAAAAGTTTGACATTCACTGTAAAAGACACTTTTTAAAGGTCCGAAGCAGCCAACGTCCAAGGATTGCGTGACATGAGAGGTGTGGGGTGGTAGTACAAAAAATATCACATTGTGCTCTTTACCCCAATCTCTTAAAGTCAGATTAACATGTGATTTGTGTCCATCAAAAAGCACTAACAAAGGAAAGCCATTGGATGGAGCCTGTTTAAGAAAACGTGTGTTCATATACTGTAAAAATACAGTTGAATTGGACCACCCACTTTCTGTGACACTACCATTTGCACCTGGACAACAGCCTTTCAACAACTCATCATTCCAGCGTATACCAGGAAAAATGTAATACGGTGGAATTCGACTCCCAACAGCGTTACCAGATGCCATGATGGTGACTGTTTTACCACGATTTGATGTTATAGCTTGTGGTTTAGTGTTCTTTACACATATAACATTCTTAGGATTATGTTCCATGAGCAATCCTGTTTCATCAATGTTAAAAAGATTTTCTGTTTTTTCTGTTAAATTATACTTGACTAAAACAGCATTGAGTTCATTGAAGTATTTATCAAGGACTTCATTTGAAGTGCATTTGGCACGAAGTTGTGACAACTTTTGAGGCTTTGCCAATGTCAACTGTTGACGACGTCTCTTGAAACTTTCAAACCAGGAATTACCAAAAGGGGGATCTGTTGGCACTTTCCGACCAAGAGACACTGCACAATCAGTTGCATTATTGATAAATTAAGCCCGGCTATACCCGTAACCAATACTAGCCATGTATGAAACATGCTCAACAAGTTCAACCTCTTCACATAATGCCAATACAGGGGATGGACCAGAATTGATAAGAAATTTATCTATTTCTTGTACAGGTTGCAGACCTAGAGTTCTGTCCCTTAAAGTACTTTCAGGTATACCATACGTTTGAGCAGCTTTCCTGACTGAAGTGTTATTTTCTTTAACTTGTTTATATGCCATAAACAACTGATTCGATTCATACTGACGCTTTGTCTTCTTCACAGGTGAGAACTGAAACTAAACAAGACAACATACTTTTAACTAACCTTCAAATCTTCGGTAGAATAATCATTTCAATAAGTAGGATCTTCATGACAATTGAGAAGTTTCGCTCAGTAATATGTACATCAGGGTTAGGGAAAGGCGCACCTGTTGTCTACTATGTAAACATTTGTAGACGGACTTTACAAAATGATAGTTTTCATGCGATAACTGAATGATCAACCAGATTGCGTGTGTAAATAACGAAAAAATACATGGGCATTCGTGTTTTAATACCTACTTACCCGAAGAAGACATTATTTAGAGGATTTTTCGTTTTGACAGCTACCGGCAAAAATAGTAAACAGTCTCCGACGGAAGTTGTAAATGAAAATGAGCGTGCAGTGACGTAGTAGCGTATTTACAAACATCACCGGTAATTCGGGTACACCGGTAATAGGAGTAATGAGGACACATCAAAAGATGATTGTTGAAGCTCTCTAGTTCAGTAGTAGTACTGAAATTTAAAAGCATTGTACATTTCTAAAACAAATCTCTTATACTTATAAGGGTTTGTGTGTGTGTTTAAGTCAAATCGTGTTCATTATGTAGCAAAATAATTACGGGAATTTATAGAAAAGTTGCTATGACACACAAACTGAAAAATAAAGAAGACTTACGCATCGATCAATATTTCCATAATTTTCTCGTCCTTTTCAATCCCAGTAGTTTCTTTAACTCTTCTCCGTCGATCACACTGAATACCAATGTCTATTATCCTTTCCCTTTTATTACGCCTGTACCTGGCATCTCTTGTTTTTTTAGTCTTTTCTTAGCGCTAGCACTTGTTTTTGTCCGAACCATCTTGAATTCTGATGGCTTTCAGTTTTCGACCGCATATTCGTATTTGTGAAAAGCGATTTTAAAAATGTTGATTTAAATATGAAGTACATTTTTTGGGTTAATCAAAAATATTCAATGAAAATTAATTATTTGCTCAACAAGCTTAATCTCTTTCTTTAGAAATATTTAATTTCTATGCCAAAAATAAATGACAGTACCATGTACCACGCGACTTGTCAGCTGATTTTCAGCAACATTTATTTTTAGGTCAAAAACGTCGAGCGGCGTTTTTGAAATATAATATGAAATTCCCATCCGCTTGGGCTTATGTGTTGGTTTGTGTTATACTTCCTTTTTGTTGGCTTTGAGTTTTTATATCCTTTAATCAAAGGCGATAATCGTTTTTAATATCTAAAACAATAATTTAATGTTTTGTTCAAACCATAATCCATTAGACAGTTCCTTAAAAACGGCGAAAAATAACTGTCTCCGTATGGACGTCGCCATCTTGATTATCACGTAATTACCCCCTCTGAGAAAAAGATTGGTTATTGAATATAGATATATGACAAAACTCCGGAAACATCATCAGGCGACAAATTCTTAAGGGCTATTCTTTCATTAATCACAATCGATATACGGAATGGCATTCAACTATAAATCATATTTAAAGCAGAGTGCAACGCCAACAAACGAAAATATCCGTCACAATCGATGAAATTCTATTTTACGCACAAGTATTGAGCACGAAACACATAATCTCGCAGATCTGTGTAGTCTGCAATCATCAGGGTCTCGTCTACGCACTCGAACAACTGGGACTGACTCATGTGACAGAACGTGCGAATCACAGCGAAAACATCAATGCAACTTTCTGAGCAAATCTACCAATTCAAACACTTACATTCTGATTGTTCATCCCGCCTGCCCACATTTTAATGAGTAATTAACTGATAACACAACTTCGTAATTATGGTAATTTTAATAGTTACAGTGTTTGTAACTGACCCGATACGGGATATACGGTTCTGTGGAAAACCATATCGATATGGTTTTTAACAGAACCGTTTATCCCGTATCGGATCGGTAACTAACCCTGTATCGCTTATATCACGCCAACTACTTTCCATCTCATCAAATTAACAAGGATTATTATCGAAAATATTAAATTCAAGAACATTATATAACAATAATAATAAAGTCTACTGACAACATATAGAATATATTGGGTCGGCGTGTGACGTCAAACAGCCAATGGGAGAAGAGTATTTAGTAGATCTACTACCCCATATAGTCTACTGACACCATAAAGAATACCACTGCCTCATATAGTCTACTGACACCATATAGTAGAAGGTCTACTGACACCATATAGTAGAAGGTCTACTGCCCCATATAGTCTACTGACACCATATAGTAGAAGGTCTACTGCCCCATATAGTCTACTGACACCATATAGTAGAAGGTCTACTGACACCATATAGTAGAAGGTCTACTGCCCCATATAGTCTACTGACACCATATAGAATATATGTGGTCAGCATGTGACGTCAAACAGCCAATGAGAGAAGAGTATTTTGTAGATGGCGTGATATAATAAGTTACAGTGTGCCACCAAACAAAGTATTACACGGACGTGTTATTACACGATTAAGGCATGTGTCACTCTGGTGTGACAAATGGTATCTGTTAAGTAACGATTTGCTTTAGTTGAATTGTAGATTTGGTCATTACTGTTATCCCAACGCCCCGCAAATTAATGTTCTGTTGTATATACAGTTCACTTTATTATGTAATTGCCATTTATATAAATTGGTAAATTCTCTTCACAACGAACACGCATGTGACAAGCAGCACTTGTATGACGCATGTGGTCCTGCCCTACATTCTCGGACAGAATGACCTCTCACTGGCTTGTCGAATTTCATTTCGCATTTAGTGTACTACTTCAACCGCACATGTGCCCCGTGCACGATCCAACTTTGAATACGTCGTACTATTGCATTGTCTGCACAACCGTAACGTCATTTCATGTGTTCAGTCTCGTTTTACGTGCGTGGTTTATAATCTAAATATAGTCAGGGCATGCAAGGATATAATTAAACGATGTACTTTAATTGATTTTAAAAGATACTGACTTTCAATTGAACATGTTTGAGTTTGATTTAAAGCTTCGATCAATCTTTTAGACTATTTATTTAGGCTGTTAGACTATATGCATTAAACCGGTATAAACATTGATTTATTGTTCAATGATACATCCTATTTTCGGACGCAGAGTTCTTCACAATTTTTATAAGGTCTTTGTATTAACTTTTTATATACATTTTAACCCATTCTTTTTAATTTACTTCATAAGTCTTGACACACTTGTCTTTGAGAACAAGACGTTTGCCAAAGGTCTCGGATGTACCCACATTCCACAGTGTAAATACTAAATAAAACAACATGCGGAGTATTTTAATTGCACACTGATAAATATAGAACCGACATGCTCGCTGTATTATGTCCAAATTTGAGATTTGATCTCTAAAAGCGAAAACTTTTATTGATAATGCACATATGTTCAAATAAGCTTATCGATGAGGGAGAGATTAAAGAAAAGTATAGTTGACACAAGGCCGGGTATGTTTGTATTGGTCAGGCAAAAGTGTTTATACAGTTAAATCTCTCATCAAAAGGTTTGATAAAGCTTGTAAATATTTGGGTGGTTTGTTTATCCCGTTCCCAGGGCTTCATTGATTCAGTATCTTTAGTGATCTAGCCAATCAGCAATAAGCACGCACAGAACACTGACCAATGGGATACATAACTGAGTTTCACGGGGCAAATGTTAGAGGGAAAGAGTCAGTTAGCATTTAGATTTAGAGGTGTACAGATGGAAAAAGATACAATCATGTAGCAATCACGACGTATTTGTACAACTGAAACTATTAGCTATGTCAGACATTAAACTGGATTAGAAACTGATGTATGTGTTGTTGAATACTTTATCCTACATTATGCAGAGAAACCAACATTAATAGAGAGGGACGGACTTGCCCCATGCGCGATACGAGAAAATGGTAGTTAATGCAAATCTCGTCATCTTTGCAATACGCGCATGACGAGATATCGAATGATAGGCTACATACCAGTAATTTAAGAGTTATGAACATTGTTATAACTATGTGTCGTCCATGAACTAGGAACGATTACGTGACACTGTTTTACCCAGCTTTTCACCTTAAATGACTTTTACATAATGCTAGCAGACACGCATGCGTATATTCGAATATTTCATAGGCTGATTCGAGATTAAACCTCTGAACTTTGGCTACACTAGTGATTCTGTGCTAGGCGCAAAGGATATATCACTATTCAGTGTAAATAATTCCTGACTACTCTCTGTATGTTCAAACGACATAAATTGTGGCCAGGTTACAATTACGCGTTAAAATCCATCTCGCAGAATTTCAGGGTGAATACTCGTTAACTACATCGCCCGGGGAATATATTATTAACTAACGATGAACACAGTTTTGCTTTCAAGATGAAAAATCAAAAGTCTAGGGTCACGATAAGAGGAAAATTGTTTGATTATCCAACCACAAATGTTTGCCGTACTCGGTCAGCACGTCTGGAAATCTTGCCTAAACGCCTGGATAGGCTGCCGTTATTTATAAGTTTGCTATTTTGCGCTAAAATGTGCCATTTACAATTCGCAATGAGATTTTTAATGACCCACGTCATGCGACAATGGGTCTTATTCCATATGCGCCCATCATATGTATAGCCCACTCAACCTACGCATCTCTAGTCTGGTCAGGAGATACATAATGAGACCATAACACATTGGGTGATTTTATAGCGAACAGCATTACCTCTGACCAGACTGCGCAAATGCACAGTTTGGGCTTAAGATACGCTGACCGAAACGCATTTTCGAATGACGTGTCTATGAGCGTGTGATTTAAATGTGTCGAAAGAAAACTGCGTGTAAATAAAATATTAACATATGATATATTTCGATGGTGATGAATACACTCAAAATAAGGCAGATGGGGACACATATGAAGTGCACTCCCGTAGTATAATTTGTATCTACTTACACTGATGTGTGGTACTCTCGTAGTGTAATTTTCATATACTTATGCTAATGTGTAGTTTGACATAATAGCACTCATTTCATGCGGTGAACATGCGACTATCAAGTTAAACACAATAATTAAACTTTTGTTTTCAATTTAATTATTTAAAAACGATTGCACACTTTAATTTCAAAGTCAGCATTTACGCCGACTACCGTTTTTAAAGATATTTCTTGTTATATTTAGTTGCTTTTTTATAAACATAAATACGATGTGACTATGACTTTAATTATGCAAGAATATACACTTCCGCGAGACGTATCATTCGCAAGCCTTTGTAAACTTCTATTAGTAACCAACCAATAAAACTTTACATATTCAGAAGCCGGGGCCTTATGATTGCAATTATGCAAAGCATTGACATCTAACTGAAGTAAGCAAAGGAAACGTAGCACCTAGTTGACCCTTTCTTTTTTATGTGTGAACGCAAGTTGCAAGTTAGTGTGTTGTTTACTATCGTAACTCATAACATGAGCGTTCCTGTCGCTTAGTTTGAGTCAAACAAAGAATTAACCACAACATAGTTATAATAATACATGTATTGGTGTTATCCCATCCTTTTAAATTGGATACATTTATTCCCAAAATTAGGAATGTCTAGTATATTTATTTCTATATTTAGAATACTACGTACAAAAATTCCTTTAATCAAACAGCGCATACCCATACGCATGCGGCGTCTCATCTGGGTCTACGCTGTTTGCAAAGGCCTTTTTTTCTAGACGCTAGGCATAAATGGGTTAAACAGTATTGTAATAAATTCTCAAATAAACCACATTAAAACTTGAGCTTCGCGGGCCACAAGACTATAAGACCCATGTTCGCATGACGCGGCTATAAAAGTGTGATTTAAATGTTTGGAAAGAAAACTGCATGTTAATAAAATATTAACCTACTATATATTTCGATGATGAAGAAATAAACCCATAATAAGCCATGTGAGGATTCATTATGGTGATCACTCCCATATTATAATTATATCAAATTATACTTTTGTGCGGTTTGCCTATTATAACACACATTTCATGCGGTGAATATGTGATTAACAAGTGAAAAAATACAATAGTTAAACTTATGTTTTCAATTTAATTATTTAGAAACGTAAATTTCAAAGTTTTTTTCAAAGTCAGCAATTACGCCGACTACCTTTTTAAAAGTTAATTCTTGTTATATTTAATTGTTTTCATAATCGGTTTTATTGATTATGAAGCATTTCTGTTGTTGTCTATCGTATCCCTGTAGTTATTGTTGAAATCATGTTCAACGTTTTATAAATTGAGAACTGTGAATATAAACAAGCGTAAACTTATACTATTGCATTGTTATCACCCGTGCAATTGGACTCTCCCTTGTTTATTGGCAGCCGCATCTATTCATAGCTTCAGATTATAAATGACCTGTGCTGAGAAAAAATACTAAGTCATTAAGGCGCAGCAGATAGTGGACTATTTAATCATTCCCGTCTCTTCCGCGACACGTATATTACAAACATTGTTTATTGAATCTTTCCTTTATACGCCCCGTTCAAAAATATTCCATCTAAAACGATAACGTTTCCATTTGTGAATGAATATAGTTGAAGAACTCAAAGCTCTTGCATACATTCTACAACTCTTTCTTGCGCGGATGCGGCAGATGTGGCGGGTATCCGGCTAAGCGTAGTTGACAGCGAAATGGCTTGAAATTCTTGTTACTGAACAACTAAAAATGAGGTTTACGGTTTACACAAGGCCTTCATGACTTTATCGGTTCACGATTGAGTATGCGTGTTATCTATCTATCTAGATAAGCGTTTGGACACCTTTCGTACAAATGGAACTCTTTGTACGACCTCATGTGCTTGACATAATCGAGCTAGTTTACAAGTAGGGGTATACAAACCTTGCATTTTCGTGAATAAATAAAACTGTTCAAACTATTTTAGGTATAGGACTTTGTCAAAAAAATTATCTAAAAGATTGGCCCAAAACGTTGAAATTACATACGTATTATAATGATTTCGTTGGTTATCATTAGAATTTGTAAATATTGTTCAACAATATCTCAATGTCACACATGATATTCTTTATATTTTAGTGTTCACGGTTGTCTAAAGAAGTAAAACTGATCTCATAATAAAACATTTGAAGATGCTTTGTTTATTAGAAGAGAAAATGTGTAAATATTAATATATGTCAAAGAACGATAAAAGAGTAAAACATTGAAATAAATCTGTATTGTCCGTGGTCATAGAGCCGGTCATCGCGATTATTTCTTGTAGTTAATACCGTTTTCAGAAAAAAAAGAGAAAAGATTATATGTGTATAATTAGTTCAAATAAGTTCATATAATTGTTAAAACAGATTTGTCTTCATGTTAGAACATGTTCGATCGAGGTGATGCACAAAAACTATAAGAGTGCTATTTATTCTTAGAAATTAGAATCTTTTGTTCACTATTTACATATTTAAGATCAACAATGAAGGCAGAGTAAATTTCAAACAAACTTCCACCTGACCATGAAGCTGCACATAAGGTTTCATTAAAATATGCAGAGTAATTGCATGAAAATAGCTTTGTATTGAAAAAACTTATTGCAGTGTATGTATTGACATATATCAGAGATATAATAATTAAAGAGGAACATAATATGTTTATGAACAACACTTTGAAGAAAAGAAGCTTCCTATGAACATTCGTTGAATTCCGTAAGACATAATGCGAACTTGCATATATATTGTCGGAAAATGTCAAATCCCCTTACTGCAAGAATAATAACTATAAACACAGAATTATAAAAAATATTCTTACTAAGTAAAGCGTCTTACACAGTTTAATTAGTTCGAGATTGTCATTGCTGAGAATAAGCCGTACTTGAATGATGAAGCGGAGAAATAAAGTTCCACTTATTTTTCGAAGCGTGCGGGGGGGTGTAGCAGTGTAATAAGACTGAGAAGGGTGTTATGAGACTGGAGTGGGGTGATAAACCATGTCTCACCATAGCATGTAATGCATCATCAGTCCTGCAAGGCGGGTTCGTAACACCAGTAGTCCGGATTAAAAATGAAGTTGTACTTGAAGTCGCTCAGTTGTCCACACGACCAGTCGTACCAGCCTGTGTTGTTGCAGCCTTCCGGTATGCCGGACAGGGTTGTGGTCGGCTCAGTCGTCGTGGTCGTCGTAGTTTACATAAAGTCAATATTTGCTTAGAGAAGAAACAAGTTAAGTACACTAAAAATCAATAAAAAATATTGCATCGTTACAACCTAACATCTTGCTTATTTTGCAAACTTCCTTTTTCCCATGTAGACACACATGGACAATACATGTAGTTGCATGGCATTAGCTTTGTATTGAAATAGCGTTTTGCAGTTTTTAATTGACTTAAATCTGAGATAAATGAAATATGAGTTAAAATAAATATGAAATAAAGAAGCTTCTGATGGAAAATCGGTGATTTTTGTAAGAAAATTTCAGAACTGTAACTAATATCAGAAATTCCATAATTGCGAGAAAAATAACTACATCAGCAATTAAGGTTTTATTTCACAATAAATAAGCTTGAAGCCCATGAGTACACATACATATAATACACAATATAGTCAACAGTGGTCAATGACTTACAGGCATATCATGTTTTAATTTAAGCAATATAGAATTAACATTCATAATGAAAGAATTGGCGATTCTAAAGATATGAATATGTATATATATATATATATATATATATATATATATATATATATATATATATATGTGTGTGTGTGCGTGTGCGTGAGTGCGTGTGTGTGAGTGAGTATGTGTGAGTGAGTGAGTGAGTGAGTGAGTGAGTGAGTGAGTGAGTGAGTGAGTGAGTGAGTGAGTGAGTGAGTGAGTGAGTGAGTGAGTGAGTGAGTGAGTGAGTGAGTGAGTGAGTGAGTGAGTGAGTGAGTGAGTGAGTGAGTGAGTGAGTGAGTGAGTGAGTGAGTGAGTGAGTGAGTGAATGAGTGAGTGAGTGAGTGAGTGAGTGAGTGAGTGAGTGAGTGAGTGAGTGAGTGAGTGAGTGAGTGAGTGAGTGAGTGAGTGAGTGAGTGAGTGAGTGAGTGAGCGTACGTGCGTGCGTGCGTGCGTACCTTAATTACAGATACATGTTAGATGTATTTGCATATGAAATTATGTTTTCTTATTTATAAAAATACATTTAATAGATTGATAGTGAAAAGAAAACAGTTTTGAGAGAAAATCTCCCCATAGTTAGGTTCACGTGTTGTCCATACAATAGTCGGCAGTAATAACTTTATCTTTAAATCGACATTTGAAAATATTACTAGCCCCGTATGAAATGAATAAGATATACAGAAATAAGCACCAACATTATTTTAAGTTTAAATTTAACACTTTAGGGGTGAAAACAAAATTAATTTAGCAATAATCAATTCAGGTATTCGTTTATTTATCATAGGATGTTGTATAAAAGATGCACACTTTCGAATCGCGTTATTCTCGCTAACTATGTGACTGACATGAAACTTACATTTCATTAACTTGCATTCTCTGAATATTTGTTTTGAAACTAAACAATGATGAGCAAGTATTACAATTGGTTTTGCATTTCATTGTCTTTGAACGTATTTTGCGTTTTACCATTTCATTGTTTTCCGAACATAGATTTCTGTAACAAATGTTTGTTTTATACCGCCAGCAACATAAACCATGGGTTTATTACTGTGAAAACGATCTTCTGAAAACAACGGATCCGCAATGTTACGGATTGTATTAGTGTTGTTTTTTTACAGCTAAGTGAATTGATAGTTTACTCGAACAATCGATATTTTTGACAATATCCTTAAAAACGATAAGTTGTGAAGTAATTCCTAAACAAAATTCATTTTTAAAGGAATTGTTCAATTTATATTTAATATAAGTAAAAGTATCGTAACTAGGTGAATACTTATAACAATAAAACGAAAAATGTATTGGAGCGTGATCGCTTAATGTGCTTAAGTCACATACAGTTAAGTTTGATAACATTCGAAAATTGCTTTCTTTGGTCAACAAATAATCAGATACAGAAGAACTGTTATTTATGAAAACGTGTGATTACAACTATCGACTATTTTACCAAAGTAGAATAAAGTAAGTTAAAGTGAAACTATGGAACGCCATAGTGCCTTAACATACCAAAGTATATATCATGACTGTATGTATCATTATGTGATGTTGATTTTACATTATATTATCTTACTTTGGCATGATACGTTGTTATTTAATGGAAGTATGATGGAAAGCATGATGATTGAAAATTGTTCGATGACGCCAATATTTAGCTATGAATGATTATTATTTCAGTGTTATTTGGTTTTCAAGGTACCTGTACCATACAATGGCTGGAGAAGGAATACTAAGTAATGAACAAGGAGGGATTTTATTAAGCGAACCGTCCGTGATACTTGAGTATTCCTAATAAGATGTTTGAACAAGCATAACAATAAGTTAATAGTTAAGTGCATGATAATTTAAAAATATTAAAAATATTTATTTCGGAAAGTAGAAATATTCATATGTTGTATTCATTTATATTGCTTATCGTTATAGTTTCATAATTACTACTGTCTATTATTATGCATTTATTTGATAGAAACGCATTTTAGGTTCAGTGGGAAACTGAATCCGTACAAACCTGCATAGTGTGGAACTGGCTAGGCTATAAGCCTCACAACAGAAAGGTTTGAAGAGACGCCTACAGGGAAGGTGAAATTAGTTTGAATAAACGGTGGCGTGGTGTGTTAAGGTTGATCCGTCGGGTAGCAAGGCGGAGGGTCTGACATGCTTTATTGAGAGTGACAGTGACACACTGTTTATAATAGACGATCTCATCTGTTTAGAAGTTGATCGTAATACTAGAATCTTTCCTGAAGAGATTACCGTGTTGAAATCATACAATGAAATGAGTTACCCAGGACTCTGTAGGCTGATAATCGAGAGACGTGGTACATTGATTACATCACTAGTGGATAATGCCATATTTGATGATGGATATGGTCGCAAAGTCCTGACCATTGACCTTTATGTGAACACATGATCGTTTGTTGAGAATAATTCCGAACTCAGGGTACAACATGTCCGTGCAGGACCGTCAATACCGAATAGATATGATGGCACATTTCACACGGACATGGTACACGCACTACGTGTTATCACTGCCCCAGCATCCAGAAAAGATGGCGGCAAGACCGCGCCACTGGCCACCATTAAAGTCGTTAAGGAGGTCGAATCAATAGAAGTAATTTTAACTCCTGAAGGATTTAAAGGCAGTGAACATAAAAATGTTGAATGGAGAATGTGCTTCAATACACGTGAGATTCAGCTCGTAAGCAATCTTAATGGCATACAGGTAAAACTGTATAGTTTATTGAAAACGGTGAAGACAGATGTATTAAAACAGCAAAAGAGCAAGATATGTGTTTGTCAGAAACACTATGCCCCTTTCTGCGCCGCTTTCATTTATTTATTGTTTTTATGATTTGGCAGGAACTGATCATTTTTACAAGAGGAGTACTATTTTTAAAGGGATATAATAAAAAAAAAATACTTTCCTTGTGAAAATGATCTGTACCTGCCAAATAATAAATACAAAAGATCTCCCTTTGAAGCTTATTACTTCCCTTGGATTTGTTTTCTTTTTACCTTTGACCTAAAAGGATGACCTTGACCTTTCATCACTCAAAATAAATATGCAACTCCTTGAGATATACATGCGTGCCAAATATCAAGTTGCTTTCTTCAATATTGCAAAAGTTATTGCCAATGATAAAGTTTTCGGACGGACGGACAGACTGACTGACGGAAATTCAACTGCTATATGCCACCCTACAGGGAGCATAACGTTTACATCGTACAAGTTTACATCGTACATCGTAGACATATTTTTCTGAATTGCGGGAAACAAAACTTAGATATTGTTTCATAATGGAAGTTTGATCCACTGGCTGCATAAACAATTGGATGCGCTAAGAGGCGCGATAGTAACTAGACCTGCCTTATTACATGATCCCGGAAAGAAATCTGATGGCAGGCTTCGAGCTAGATTATGAACTGCAGCGTTCATGGGAAACAAAGATTACGGACAAGATGAATGAAGAACCAAAGATGATACTGAGGCTGCCGAAGATACTAAAATCCATTATAGCTCACGCGAAACCTCTTCTGTGGTATTGTAGGAGGAGAACGGAACTTGGAATTGCTGGAGCTGATAAACATGAACTGACGCATCCGTTGCAAAGATGACAACGGGAAGGTCGACGGGTCAGATGTAATGCTGCAGGCCATTAAGAAATGCAGAGATGAGACAATTAATGAAGTCTTCTATTTGATGTATTTGGAAGGCAGAGAAAATAATGATCCGTATGATGCATTGAACAGTATTTTGATGTAAACGGTTTACAATAAACTGTTGTTTCAAAACATACTGTAATTTCAAAAGTACGATCTTTAAAGAAAAGTACGTTCTTTAATGAATATTTTAGCCCGATATTGTTTGTATTATTATTAATCATTCGATTCACTTTTTCATGATCCTACATTTATGGAATGTAGTTAAACAATAATATAGCCACGTTCCTGAAATTTAAGTAAGACCTGGATCCATCGTCTAGCAGGATAGTACCGTAACGAAAACATTTAAAGTGTTAAAATTGACGAAGATATTGGCTATTTGAATTTCTTGTCTACTTTCTCGATGAAAATTTGAACTTGAAAATGTGCCTTTTTCACGAACTCTTTGTCAGTACGACATTAATGTGATTGCGTAATGTTTTCTTCAGATTATCGATCATAGCTTATGTTTGCTTAAGGTTCATGTTAAGTACCAACATGACCAACATGAAAAATATAAAAATGATCAGTAATACCCAAAATAAAATAAAAATGAAATTACATATGGTTTCAATAATTACATATTCTTTCGATATATGTATACATTTTCCAAAAAACACTCACAAATCTTAGTAATAATGTCATTATTAGCAAACATATTCCAAAGCATGGCAAATTCTCAAATTCATTAAAAAAACGACAACACATGAACCAAATAAAACCACCAACAGTATAGACCAGTTATATTTAAGGTACTACTACCATTGAATTGCGTCAATAAAGCCCCACAACGACACTATGCGTTTTTCAAATGAACTTGTCTATCCCATGAGTTATAGTTTTTGGAAAAAGTCTAAGTTTCCACTTGCAAAGCATGCGACCAAGAGTAGTTATGATGCTATAAAATATATTACATGAAAATATATCATTATCAGATTATCTTAATAACAATGACACATTTAGTGCATATAAATGACATCATTACTGATATTAATGCACACATACATTTGTTCGCTGATGATACCAGTCTTTTTATGGTCGTAAACTCACCTAACGTAACTGCAGCCGTTCTGCAATCAGACATTAATACAATCGTCAGCTGGGCTGAAAACTGGTTGGTTTGCTTTAATTCCTCAAAATCCGAATCAATGCTTATTTCTCACAAAATAAATAAACCAACTCATCCACCATTGACTATGCAAAACCAATGCTTATTTCTCGCAAAATAAATAAACCAACTCATCCACCATTGACTTTGCAAAACTTTTATATTCCTGTTGTTGATGTCCATAAACATTTAGGTGTTTTTATGTCCAATGACTGTATATGGCATGCACATATATCATTCGTAAAGGTTAAGGCATTGACGCGAGTTCATATAATGCGTCAATTAAAAATAATGCTTGATAGAAGCTTCATCGCGTCTTCGCTTGTCAATTACGTCATATGATACTTTTTCTCTGTTCCTGGCTACATTTATTTTTATGACGTCATCGCTTTTATATTGCTTCATACCACATTCTATAACTGTTTTAATCTACATGCAGAGGTCTTTGGGTTAATAGCGTTCAATTTTAATTATATTTTCTCTCTGACAGGCGCTTCTTGTTTGATTTATTTTTGAGCAGTCACATAAACAACCAAGCTATGCAATATGGATCTTTTACACCCATTATTGCTGCTTCTTCCTGTATTAGCGCGATGATGATCAGAAATATTAACTTCATGACGCAATATTCTTAAATCTTTTTCTATAAAGAAGGAATGTTGTTGATACTTGTTAGTAGTTTTATTTCATCGTTCCTCAAAACTGTGTAACTCTGTTGCTCTGGTATCTTTCCTACCATTGAGTAATTAAATGGTAATTAAATTGAATACGTTTAAATTCCCTTTTATTATTGTTTAATTTGAGTTACAATGCTATTAGGTTAAATTTTATTTAAACTTAAATGTATCATGAATATTGCTGGGCTAATTGTGAGGTTGAGCGCTCTAAAACCGGTTTAAACCCCCAATGCTTTGCATTGACGGTTCCAAGGAGGTGACCCCAGCTTTATTCTTATATGTGTGTTTATGTTGTTTTGTAGTGTGCTGTTTTGTGCTGTTTTGTACTGTTTGGGCAATCGGTCACTTGCCTTAAATAAAAGACCAACTAATTGTTCATAATAAGAATTCAATACTGCTCCAGCAGCTGGAGTTTCACTTCCTTATATTGATAGAAACTCTTGAGAAAATATATGTAACGGATATAAGACCAATCCTTGAGTACTCAGACGCTGTATTTGATAATTGTACGCAATATGAGAAAGATGAACTAGAAAAAATCCAAATCGAAGCCGCGCGAATAACATCTGGATGTACACGTCGAGTCTCATTAGAGGAACTTTATAATGAATTAGGATGGGAAGCTCTCAGTCAACGAAGACACAAACATAAACTAGTATTTATGTACAACATGAACTCGAGCAATGTTCCTAACTACTTACAGTCTCTCTTGCCCGCAACAGTTGGGTCGAGAAACAATTACTCATTAAGAAATTCTTCACATCTCCAAACAATTCAAGCGCGAACGTCACTTTATTCAAATTTGTTTCTTCTGTCCACTGTATCTGAATGGGATAATCTTCCCAATGTCGTCAAAAACGCTGAATCGATTCATTCCTTCAAAAGGCTCATTAACACAGATCGACCGATTGCAAATCCTCTATTTGTATACGCCGAAAGACGATCTCAAATGTTACACACGCGCCTATGAACAAATTGTAGTGACTTAAATGACCATATTTTCAGACGCAATATTATTACATCCCCGTTATGTCAATGCGGACGTCATGGAACGACGTCACAATACTTTCTCGAACGCACTCAGTATGCACATATTCGCGACGAACTTAATATCCGTATATTCTGTCCCCTGCATTGAAACTATTCTATATGGAGACAACACTCATGGCTTCTTAACAAATACTTAAACAGCTGATGCAGTTCACAAATATATTGTATAAAGCAATCGATTTGATTCGTAAATATGCTACTGAACGACTCTCAACCTTCTTTTCCTCTTTTGTCATAATCCTTTATTTCAAAACTTCTTTTATTCACTCCCAACTCTGCCAGTCTCTTCCCTTCACCTTTCCAATGTTAACCTTTAACATGTTCGTCTTCTTTTTAACAAATGAAACTCTATACTCGGAGTTTCTCCTTTTTTGCATGCTAATAGTATTGTTTAATCATAAAAAAAAAATTATGTTCGTCGTAAAAGATGTAATTGTATTTGTATAGGGAGAAGAAATATATAAGACATTGTCTTTCGTTCCCATCCTATTCAAACATTTTAACTGTATAAAGGTTGTATGTAATTCAATGTAACACAATGTGTATTGTTTGAAATAAATATGTTTAAAGTTAGACTAACAATCGCACTTACGTGAAATGCACTAATTCAATAGAATATTGATACATTTGAGTCTCATCCCGATTTAATTTCATCTGTCGTCCATCTTGGACAGCTATTTGTATCGATCCGTAAATGTGAATGTGTTAAATATTGCTAACATATGATATTTATTCGATTACATGACGTTTAAGTACCTCATAATACATTATAAATATTTAAAAAAAATGGATCGGTAATAAAGTATAAATGATCGAATTTCGAAAGAAATATTTTCCGAATATACTTTCGGCAAATAACGCCTAGCTGAACAAGTGAACATGAAAAGACAATAACAAATGCATTTTTTAACAATGACAATGTTTTATAGAGAGGTAAGTGTTCACTTTGTTTTATATGTTCGTGTGCCGAACATTTGTATAAGTCATTGATCCGATCCCACAAATATTATGCCTAGATCGTTAATTGACATAGTGGTCTGTCGACTTCCTTGAAATTGGATGTTATGCCCCACAAAACAACGTGTTTGGTGTTCGAGAAGTGACATACACATGGTCGTAGTTTGTTTTAAGGTAGCCAATTAGTCGTCTTTCTGAGGCCTATTTATTTCAATTGGACATTCAAAGTGTTTGCCTTTTGGTGGTATAGTTTATTTTTTGTCATTGCGTCATTTTGTGACTATACTAAGTACTGTATTGCGAGTTAATAAGTAAATTTAAAAATGAAGGTTCACTGGAAAGTTATAAAGAATTTTGGGCTGGCTGCTTGAAGACATTAAAGAAAATGGAAAATGCTGAATCGTTCTGTACATGTGTGTCGCCAGATATCTAGTTTGAAATTGAAATTATCAAGAACACGTATCCAGCTATTCAACAATCGTGTGTCATGGCATACTAGGTGTTATGGTGGATGTTTGAGAATGACTTTCGGTCGACAGTGGTCTCCTACTGTTTGGAAAAAGGTGACAGACTCCTCACCAGGATAGCACTTAATCAAACTATACGAGGAAAGGGAAAAGCAATTTTTACTTTCTAATAAGTCTAAATCCCAGCCACAATTACAAACTAATAGGTGAAAAAGGAAAGTGTCTGCTGCTCCTGACGAGAGTACATCAAGTCTGCCAAGTCATCTTACGGAAATGAGGCTATTCAGTGTGAAGATGATGTTGCTGCAAATGTTTTGAACACCAAATGTTACCAGTACATGTCTCATCACATAAACATCTCAATTAATAAACTTAATGCCATTACAACCCTAACTGAAGATCAATCATATTCTCAAGTAAAAAAGATTAACAGCATCAAATTTTGGACTTATTTTGAAAAGGAAAACATCAATATCTGTTGGACAAATTGTTCTGCTTTCTTACGTTGAAAGATCTTTCACAGCATAGAACACCAGAAGGTGGTGCGACTTAAATAATAAATATTTATTAATAAAATTATTAAAAGGAATGGCTACCTCGAAACAATGTTATTTCTCTGCACTCACTATATCGCGTTGGTTCCAATCTATATCGGTTTTCACTAAGTTTGCCCCAACGTTAAGATAATACCATCACTAAAGATGGTGAAAAGCATTTGGACATAGTGTATCCCTATCTGTCAATTAATGTTTCTCGGTGTGCAAATATTTGCCTTGGTAATTTATACTGCAGAATGTATATGCTAAACAGTGAACATTAAAACGCCATTTGTTGTTTCAGTTTGTAGATACAACCAAGCCAACGTCTGTTAATAAAAGGTCGGTAACATCTCCTAAGAAAAATACTTCCAGAAGCAAATCACCTACCACAGTGAGGGAGAAGATTAGTACAGTATCATCAGATAGGAATACTGCAGGGTAGTAACATAGGAATGAATACAATTGTTCATTCATTACATAGATGTTCATTCCTTAAAGGGTTTATTCGTTGTAGTATGATATAAAATGTTATGAAACTCGTTAAACAACATTCTTTACAGCTCACAAGAGGCTGGTTTTAAATTGTTTGGATAAACGGATTAACTTGTTTAATGAAAGTCTATGTTTTGTGACAACTATTGTGAGATCCAATATATACATATTTATGTTTGCCTATAATCATCAATGTATAAACCGGCACTAGTTCTTAATTTAACGAATTGTTAATGTTGTTTCTGTTACTTATTTCATTTGTAGACGAGCAGCATCTTTAAAAACAAAGATTTTTGGTAGACAAATTAAACATAAATGGAAGTTGTGTAACGATTCTGACAAAACCGAATGGTATACTGGCTTCGTAACGTCCCTATTGTCTGGAGAAGATGGGCATTCTAATGTTGTGTATGAAGTGCTGTATGACAACGATGACGAAGCTTATATTATTGACCATCGTGCAGATGACTTTCAAGGAAGGATCAGTTCAGTTTTGGGATTTATAGGGTAAATTCACACACACACACGCACAACACAACACACACACACACACACACACACACACAACACACACACACACACACACACACACACACACACACACACACACACCACACACACACACACACACACACACACACACACACACACACACACACACACACACACACACACACACACAACACACAACACACACACACACACACACACACACACACACACACACACACACACACACACACACGAACGCGCACGCACCAATGTATATAAAATAAGATTTATTATGTTGCTTTATTCTACTTTTTAAAATTAGCAAAAATGATATGTTAAGTGGTTTATGTTAGTAAAACACACGGAGACATCACTCGCATAACCAAAACCCACCCATTCACTGTCCAACTCTCTTTACCACCCCCAACCCCTCTCTCTCACTCTCTTTTACACAGGCACGCACGCAACACACACATACATACACATGCGCAAATGAAGAAACAGTATACGTACCAAATACTATTTATCGTATATTTTCCACATGCATTTTTGTAGAAAATACTTTATTTGAAAATACTTTATTTTAAATATAAAGTCGTTTTTTTCAACTAACATACCAGCCTACCCTTATCTCCCTACATAATATATTATAAAATATAGCATGTTTACCTCAATTCCATGTCTTAAGACAGTAACCAACTGGGCAGGCACACAAAAGATTACAATTTACTTAACTCTCTTTTTGTATGAGTATTAACATATGTACTCTAAATGTAAAAGGGCTTAATAACCAAGACAAACGCACTAACATTTTCAAAGGGTTAGACAAAAAAATATATATGTCTTTTACAGGAAAGTCACCTAACACTTACTAGGGCACAAACCTTAAAAAATGAATGGGACAGAGATATTTATCTTAGTGGACAACATGCAAATATACAAGGCATCGCTTTCTGATCAAACGTTATACAGGAATAAAAGTGGATAACTGTAACGAAATAATAATTGGCAAACAAGCAAGTATAGCTATAAAAATACACGAAACACAATTAACATTAATAAACGTGTACGGGTCAAACATAGATAAATCCAAATTTTACGAAACATAACAATCCTATATAATAAGTTACCAAGATAAAAACATTATAGTCGGAGGTGATTTCAATATTGTTCTTAATCCGATATTAGATAAAAGAAATGGACACCTTTATACTCACTAAAAAAATAGAAAGATTTTGAATAACTTTATTGAAAACTACCATTAAATCCATATCTGGCATACAGTTAATCCGAATAAGATAAAATTCACTTGGCACGTAAACACAAACAAACTATATTTTGCAGATTAGTCTATTTTTTTCATATCTTAAACATTCTGCAATATTATTGACACATGCAACATAAAACAAGGATTTATGACTGACCACTCGCTAGTTTAACTTATACTGCATAAAATTCAACCGAAAAGAGGTACAGGATACTTTAAACTTAATAATAGCATCTTATTTGATACACAATACCAAACGCAAATAAAACGGGAAATAACCAATACAGTTAAAAATATCAAAGATGCAAACCCCAACACCTTATGGGAAAAAATTAAAGGTAATATACGTTACACAACAATAAGATACACATCATTTAAAAAAAATAGAAACACAAAAACTTGAAATTGAAACCATAAAAATCATTGAAACACTTGAAAATCAAGATCATAAAACAAACACAAGTTACATCACCGCCATTGAAAACGAAATTGCTTAAAAAAACAAATATTAGAAGGAATCTATCATAAACACCTCAATGACATAATACTAAATACATAATAATAGTATTTTAAAGTATTTGAATAATCTATGAGAAAATAAATATACTGGCTTAGATGGAATTCCATTTCGTTTTGTTAGGGATAGTGCAACTATCATTACTTTTCCTTTAACACATATTGTAAACTTGTCACTTATACAAGGTACTGTGCCGGATGATTTGAAGGCTGCTAGAGTTGTTCCTCTTTATAAACAAGAGCACCGCCTTGCGGGTGCAGACCGCTCATCTATTTTTCTTTTTAAAGGAGTAAGGACCTATCTCAATTTCAATCACAAAGGACGGAGGGATGGACTGGAGAGAGGTGTATAGTGTGGGGTGTGGTCATTTATTACATTATCTTCCAAAAATGAAAAAAAAATTGGGGGGTGATTCTTGGTTGGGATGGTTGGACGGTATTTCAAAAATAAAATAATAAAAAAATGTTAATGTTTTTAAACCATGTTTGAAAATAAACAAGAGATGTGTTCGTCAGAAAAACAATGCCCCCTATTGCGTCGCTTTGATTTTTTTTATTACCTTTGACCTTGAAGGATGACCTTGACCTTGAACGTCCACCACTCAAAATGCGCAGCTTTATGAGAACGCCGCTTTGAAATATTATTTTTTAACCTTTGACCTTGAAGGATGATCTTGACCTTGAAGGATGACCTTAACCTTGAACTTCCACCACTCAAAATGTGCAGCTTCATGATAACGCCGCTTTGAAATTATTATTTATTTACTTTTTACCTTGAATGATGACCTTGACCTTGAAAAATGACCTTGACCTTGAACTTCCACCACTCAAAATGTGCAGCTTCATGAGAACGCCGCTTTGAAATTTTGTAAAAAAATGACCTAGGATGACCTTGACCTTGAAGGATGACCTTGACCTTGAACTTCCACCACTCAAAATGTGCAGCTTCATGAAAACGCCACTTAAAAATAATTTTTGTTTTTTGACCTTGAAGGATGACCTCAACCTTGAACTTTCACCACTCAAAATGTGCAGCTTCATGATAACGCCGCTTTGAAATTATTATTTTTTTGACCTTTTACCTTGAAGGATGACCATGACCTTGAAATATGACCCTGACCTTGAACTTCCACCACTCAAAGTGTGCAGCTTCATGAGAACGCCGCTTTGAAATTTTTTAAAAAAATTGACCTTTGACCTTGAAGGATGACCTTGACCTTGAAGGATGACCTTGACCTTGAACTTCCACCTATCAAAATGTACAGCTTCACGAGAATGTCGCTTTGAATTTTTTATATTTTTTTTTACCTTGAACAATGACCTTGACCTTGAACTTCCACCACTCAAAATGTGCAGCTTCATGAGATACACATGCATGCCAAATATCAAGTTGCTATCTTCAATATTAAAAAAGTTAAGGTCAATGTTAAGGTTTTCGGACGGACAGACGCCATATATTTGACCTTGAAGGATTACCTTGACCTTCACCTTTCACCACTCAAAATGTTCAGCTCCATAAGATACACATGCATGCCCAATATCAAGTTGCTATCTTCAATATTGAAAAAGTTATGGCCTATGTTAAAGTTTTCGGACAGACAGACGCCATAAATTTGACATCTGACCTTGAAGGATGACCTTGACCTTGACTTTTTACCACTCAAAATGTGCAGCTCCATGAGATACACATGCATGCAATATATCAAGTTGCTTTCTTCAATAGTGAAAAAAAGTATGGCCTGACATACTGACATACTGACGGACAGTTCAACTGCTATTTGCCACCCTGCCGGGGAATAAAAATTATTTTTGGGGGTGGGGGGGGTATAGTGTGACGGTGTGGTGGTCATTTATTAGATGATCTTTTAAAAAAATGGGGGCAGATTGAGGGGGGGGGATTCGGGGGGGATGGTTTGGGTGGAGTCTATTGTGGTATGTCAGGTAAGAGTTGTTTTGTCAAAGTATCAATCAATCTAATCATAAATAAAAAAGTTATGGCAATTTTAGCAAAATTTAATAATTTGACCTTAAGAGTCAATGTCATTCAAAGGTCAAGGTAAAATTCAAATTACCAGGCACAGTACCCTCATGATAGCATGAACGTATTTGAAGTTTGAAAGCAATAGCCTTGATACTTTAGAAGTAAAGTGGATCTAAGCGCAAAATTTAACCATATATTCAAAGTTACTTAGTCAAAAAAGGGCCATAATTCCGTAAAAATGACAACCAGAGTTATGCAACTTGTCCTTTACTGTCCCCTTATGATAGTTTGCGAGTGTTCCAAGTATGAAAGCAATATCTATGATACATTAGGGGTAAAGTGGACCACCAAATGTTCAAGTATAAAGGGCCCATAATTCCGTCAAAATGCCAGCCAGAGTTGCATAACTTTGCATCCACAGTCCTCTTACGATAGTTAGTAAGTGTTGCAAGTATGAAAGCAATAGCTTTGATACTGTAGGAAAAAAGTGGACCTAAACAAAAACTTAACCAAATTTTCCATTTTCTAAGTATAAAACGGGCACATTATTCTGTCAAAATGACAGTCCGAGTTACATAACTTTGCCTGCAAATCCCCTTATGATAGTTAGTAAGTGTTGCAAGTATGAAAGCAATAGCTTTGATACTTAAGGAATAAAATGGACCTAAACACAAAACTTAACCAAAATTTTCAATATTTTAAGTACAAAAAGGGCACATAATTATGTCAAAATGCAAGCCTGAGTTATCTATTTTTGCCTGCCCAGTCCCCAAATGAAAGTAAGTAAGTGAACCAAGTTTGAATGCAATAGCATTCATACTTTATGAGAAAAGTGGACCTAAACGCAAAACTTAACCGGACGCCGACACCGACGCCGACGCCGACGCCAACGCCAAGGTGATGACAATAGCTCATAATTTTTTTCAAAAAATAGATGAGCTAAAAAGATGATAACACTGAAGTAGGTAATTACCGGCCTGTGTCTATTTTAAGAATTATTTCAAAAAAATTCCAAAGAGTTGTACATGACTTTATTTGTACTTATCTTAAAGCAAAAGATTTATTATATAAATTTCAATCTGGTTTTAGAGGTGGTGTTTCCACAGACACCTGCCTTATTCATTTCTCAGACTTTATTAGGTTTCAAATGGATAAAGGTCACCTTGTAGGTATGATTTAAATGGATCTTCAAAAAGCTTTTGTCACAGTAGACCATTTAGTTTTTCTTATGAAACTAGAAGCCATGGGTCTCAGTCCTGATGTTCTTCAATGGTTTAAGTTATACCTTTGTGACAGGCAACAACTTGTTGATGTAGCTGGTTCTTTCTCTTCTAGTGGTAAGGTTACTTGCGGTGTTCCTCAGTATCCATCTTGGGGTCAGTACTTTTCTTAATATATGTAAATGATATGCAGGCAGTGGTTAAAACTAAATTTCTTTTGTATGCTGATGATTCTGTCATTCTTTTTGCAGGTAAAAACAGGTCTTTCATTTAAAAAGAACTGACTGATGAATTACAGTCTGTCAGTCAATGGTTAATTGACAATAAACTTTTCTTCATTTAGGTAAAACAGAAACAATTGTAAACCTAGGTTAAAGTCTGGTGTTTCTGTCAATGTTTGTTGTAATGGTACTCATATTCAGTCAACTTCTACAATCAAATATCTTGGTGCTACACTTGATCAGTCTATGGCTGGTGATTCCATGACTAGTTCTGTTGTTAAAAAGGTCAATACAAGGTTGAAGTGTCTGTATAGAAAACGTGATTTTCTCTCATTCCACATTAAGAAACTTCTGGTCATGGCTCTAATCCAATGTCATTTTGATTACGCATGTTGGTTTTTGGTATCATGTTATAACCAAATTTTAGCAAGATAAACTTCAGGTAACACATAATAAATTAATAAGGTTTTTACGCAATCTAGGTCATATTTCACATATAGGTAATGAACATTTCAAGATTTTGAACTGGTTACCTGTTCAAAAGAGAGTGGATCAAGCTACCCTTTGTCATGTTTTCAAAATCAAAAATGGTTTGGCTCCTGAATATATGAGTGAAAACGTTGTTCCCTTTGACACCCTTCATTCATACACGACTAGGTCAAGTGAAAGTGATTGCTATATTTTACCCAAAGTCAAAGGTATTGGTGCTAAATCTTGTGCATATAATGCTTGTGTTCTGTGGAACAAATTACCTTCCTCCTTAAGGAATATTACAAGGATAGCTAATTTAATGTTGTCAGTTAAAACTCATCTTAGTATGTAATCATTCTTTTAGATCTGTATAGTTAGTTTTTAATTGATCCACATTTTAATATATCTACCTTTTTATGAAAATAATTGTCTTTTATAACTCAAATCTCTGATATTCATCTCATGCCTCTGTATGTCACTACCATCAATATCCAAGGACCACAATCGAAATAAGAGATCAAGTTCTCTTTTATGTGTAATCCTTGGTATAATGTTATTGGCATGGTTTCATTTCTCATACATGTTTATTGTTTTACTATTTTATCATGTATGTAGATTTGTTTTGTCATGTTGTATCATTATACTGAAATAAATCTATCTATCTATATATCTACTTCGAGCGCGGGCACAGCATGTTGAACACAATGAGAAAAATACAAAATACTTTGAAAATATTGAAAAACGTAGAAGCGAACAAAAAACGGTACACAAACTAGTAGTCAATGGGAAAGACATAACAAACAGAAAACAAATACTAGAAGAACAACGTCTATTTTTCGAAAACCTCTTCAAACGAAAGAATGTCGAAAATAACATCCTATTTAAAAATACATACCATGCTTAAAATGAAGAGAAAAACAATTATGTAACGGATTACTGACTGAATATGAATGCGGATTATCTCTTAAAGAAATGCAAAATAACAAAAGCCCGGGATCTGATGGCATCACTATCGAATTTTCTAAAATATTTTGGAACGATATTAAAACACATTTAACGTATGCACTAAATTATTAATTTAACAATGGAAGTTTTACTATTATCACTATTCCAAAACCCGGAAAAAAAATTGGAATCCTTGTCAAACTGGCGCCCGATAAGCTTTCTTAACAATGATAATAAAACAGCAAATAAATGTACAGCAAACACATTTAAAATAATATTACCATCAACCATTTCAAGATCTCAATCTGGTTTCATAAAAGGACGTTACATTGGTAAAAACGTTCGTCTTATACAAGAATGCATAACTATTTTCAACAATTCAAATAAATTAGGTCTAATATTATTTGCAGACTTTAAAAAGGCATTCGATTCGCTTGATCATTCAGATATGTTCTCTTGCTTAGAAAATATGAACTGTGGTGAAAGTCTCATTCAATGGGTCAAACTGTTCTATACCGATATTAACAGTATAATCATTAAGAATGGCTTCTTTTCAAACAGTTTTACCATCGAACGACGGGTTCGACAAGGATGTTCACTTTTATCATCGCTATATATTATATGCAGCGAGTATCTATCACATCACATCCAATCAAATAAACATATAAATGGCATATCGTTAGAACCTGACGACGAAATTTAACATTCCCTATTTGCTGACGATGCAATTTATATCTTAAATGACAATAATGACTACTTCCTTAACCTTATACAGTCGCTAACCCTTTTCGGAATGACATCGGGTCTTAAACTAAATAACAGTAAATGTACCGTGCTACGAGTAGGTAAATTAAAACAAAGAAATGTCCATCATAAAAAAGAAATGAAATTCAATTGGATATCAGATGAAGCCACCACGTTAGGAGTTACATTTACAAATAATGAAAATGAAACAGTTCTAAAAAATATACTGCCTAAAAAAACAGATATTTAAACACTGCTTAAAATCATGACCACACCGTAAACTTACACTAATCGAAAAAAAAACACATTATTGAAAACGTTTGCACTCCCTCAATTAGTTTATGTACTAACAGTTCTCCCAAATCAACCAAATGATATTTTTAACCATATAAAATCAGCAATATTTAATTTGATATGGGACGGTAAACCTGATAAAATTAAACGAACTCAGTTCATTCAATCTGTAGAAAATGTAGGTATCCAATTAACGGATATTGACTCATTCTTGAATGCAATCAAATACAGCTGGGTTAAAAGATACCTAGATAATACCAATACGAGTAAATAGAATTATCCTACCAGAAAATTCTAAAAAATATGGTGATTCCTTACTTTTTATGCCCCCGAAGGAGGGCATATAGTGATCAGTCCGTCTGTCAGCCACACTTTTCGTTTAGGTTTCGAAAATTGCTCATAACTTCTATGTCGCTTTAGATAGCAATTTCATATTTGGCATGCATGTGTAAATAGACAAGGCCTTTCCATACGCTTACACATTTTGACCCCTGCGACCTTGACCTTGAACTTATGGTCCGCGTTTATGTTGCTATATGCGTTTAGGTTTCGAAAAAAGCTCATAACTTCTATCAAGCGTTCAAAGGGGGCATAAGTCATCCTATGGTGACAGCTCTTAATGAATGTAACATGAATTGTCATCAGCAATAATATTTTACCTAATATTGCCAACGAAAACATATTTCTATCTAGTGTTCTATCGGCATGGAGTAATGTAACTCATACTCTAGAAACCTAGAAACCCAAATCAACAGTAAAACTATTTTATGGAACAATAAAGACATAACTTCAAACACTAAGACGTGTTTCTATAAACATTGGATTGAACGAAACATTTAATATGTCGACCTATTGTACGAATTCAGAAATAAGGACTTCTATTGTTTTGATAATATATGTTACAAATACGGAATACCTTCAACCAATTTCCTAATGTATTACACATAAATCAAAAGCATACCGATACATATTAAAGCTACAACCAATACAAATAACACACCATGTTGTACTCAAACATCACTCGTAGAAAACATACTTGCAAAACAAACAAAAAATGAACAAAATATTTTACACACTACAAATATAAAAAAAAATGTAGAATACTCCAACTTTCAAAATAAATGGCAAATCCTTCTTCGAGAACAAGAATTTAATTCGAAACAAATATGTATCATGCCATATAAAACAACTAGAACCAAAGCTACAAATAAATATCTTTTAAATGCAACCTATCCAACACAAATTTATGTGATATATGCAGCGAACATATTGAAATAATAGAACACCTTTTCTTGGAGTGTAAACATATTCAAACTTTATGGAACCAATTGACAACATTTCTAGAGAAATAACAATTAAAAGTAATATGTCTCTCTTAAATATCAGTTTCGGTGTAAATCCTTTAAAATACCAGTAATTAATAACACTCCGAACTACATTATTATAGTAATGAAATATTTCAAATTCAGCATGAAATACATGAATAAACAAACACCTACTTTAAACTGTTTTATAAATTATTTAAAACTAAAGATCCAAATTGGAAAAAAAAAACAAATAGCCCTCAACAAGGTTACACTTCATATTTTTTAACAAAAAATGGAAATAATAAAACTTTCATAATCTAGTCCAGTTGTTAATCTACCGGTAACCCAACTTTATGCAACTCATCTATAGTTTTAATTATTATATATTTAAAAAAAAACATCTATCATGCACAAACAAAGCAAAAAAAAAACAACAACAATCAACAACTTGTAAATCTAAAGAAAATCACAAGGTCAAACAATATATAAATACTAGCATATCTTGTATAATATGTTTGACAGTATTATTGCTGCATGATATCACTTTGTTCTTGCTTATGCACATGTTTACATTATATGTTTTATAGTGAATAAATAATAATAATAATAATAAATTCACTCTTGAAATAATGATTAGCGTAATACCATCCATATTTCACCAATTTGCAGTAATTCTGTTTGCCTATGCTATGTATTATTATTTTACTGCTTTATTATTATTCATTATTCTTTGATTTTGTTTAAATGGGGCGTAAAAATTAAAAAAAATGTTATTGCTATGCGTGCAGATCCGTTGACATGTCTCTGCTTTTTGTTCAGGTATTCCCCATTTATATGACAAGATTGTCATGAGTAATGGACGAAAAATAATTCTATATATTGCTTCGTTGACACTATGTTCCCGGCGACCACGGCAATCACGTTTCGGGCCACCGTGGAGGAAACGGGATGAATGTGAGGCAACGTAAGGGAACGGGATAGCCGGGAACATAATGCAACCGCAGCATATGGCTGTGTGTTAGACCGACGACGACAACAAAGTGGTGCTGGATTTATTTTCAGGTGGACAATTTAGGATAAGTGTCAAGGCAAAGGGCGACAATGCTGTTATACTAAACACTTTTCAATCTACATGTTACGATTGTGCAAAGCGAAGTTACTGTGTGAGTGATGATATATAGACGTGTTATATAAGGCACACGTGTCTTTGAAAGTGTTGGAAATTGTTTTAATATCATAGAAAACAAGTCTTTCCTGACTTGTAGGATAATAGTATGCATAAATCATTGTTTAACCCAATCATATTTAACACGCATATGAAGCATATTGTTGATCTATCACAATTGAAGCCTTATTTATGCAATTCCATCAAGACAAAACATAATTCGATCACGCAAGTGACAGAAAACCATGAGTTTGTGATTATATAGTAATAAGTGTTCAATGTACACAAATATGAATAATGATATTCTAGTTTTAACATACCTCAAAATATGGTGGTTGAAATGTTTATAGTCCTGGTTCTACAAGTGATAATAGACTTACTTCTTAGATTGAGTTAGAGTTTGGAAATGTCCACTAATCTCTAGGTACAAACAAAGGTACAAACAACTAGGTTCAAATCTTTTCAAACGTATCAATCGTTATAATTTTGTGAAACTACCATCGATTCCTATAATAGGTCAACTTGGTGTACGCATTTCAGGTGATATTCAGGCTATTTATCGTCGATTACTCCGAAATGGACTACACGCGACCAAAGGGCGTCTACGTCTCTCCACATTGGACAGTTGTTATTGTCTAGAACTTGGCGGGGCTTTACGGAATCTGCATTCCGATTGGCTGGCTGTATAACGCAGGTCCACGCGTGAGTTTCCGATGGCTCCCCAATGCCCAAACTTATCACATCCTTGGATAAAGCTTCCGCATACCCGATTCAGTCATACACCAAAGACTTAAATAAATGTTGACCACAGTCTAAAGAATAAGTCGTTCTTCCAACGCTGCCCGTTCGCTCGTGAATGTTCGGATATTGTAGACGGAAATTCAAATGGATTATATTGTCACACACAAAATAAAACCAAACATTTTGTATCTCCAAAAACCTTTGTTACAATGCATCATCTAGCGTAGACATTTTGGCTTTTGCTAAAAAGAACACTGACTTTTTATGGGTTAACTTTATTTTACAAATATTTTGCGCAATATTCGCTGATTTTGAGTATTTATGTTACTTTAAGAGTTAGGATGAATATAATGAATCGCTGACCTTTCAGAAGCGATATTGTTTATAAATTTATACCTCCTCCTGAATAAGCTATAATAAAACGTCCTTTCAATTATGTTTTTAGTTTAAGTAAAGTTTCTTAATCGCTGTAACTTCAAGTAAAATTATAAATGCGGGAAATTAGCGTGTGAAATATGTGAGATTAGCTGCAGGTAGGGTAGGGTTGTCTTTCATATCCTGCCTAATAATCCAAAACTGAAAAAAACGTATGTAAAAGATGCAAATTGTTCCCTATTCAAGTACATACTTATCTGATATATTATAAGTACATTTTTATACTCGGAGATGTATAATGTTTCGTTGATGGTGAAAAATTGAGTGTCGTGTGATGAATGGTCTTAATACAATATGTTGAGAGGAAAAGTAGTTTGTAAAATATAAGAGCATGTCAACAAGTGTATATTAATGTTCAATTCGTAAGTAACTATGCAATTGTGTTTTTCTTATAATATCATTTACCCACCTAGAATGCTGTATACACGCTGCGCTATTTTGATGTGTTTTCAAGTGAGATGAGCTATATAGAATTGAAAACAACGACCTGCTATTTTCTTTACTATTCAAGGGTGACAAATCTGTGCACTACCTCGTGAACAAAAGTTCCCATCCCTTAGTTGTTCAACTTCTCAAACGACAACCTGTACCACTTAATTTCATGTGCGTTAACTAATGGACATGAAGATATTACCAATGATCGGATGTTTTTCCTATTTATAATTATTTCG